>NW_022436963.1:3247624-3251524 GCF_009761245.1 Sapajus apella
TCACTCTGTCTCCCAGGCTGGAGTGCAATGGCATGATCTTGGCTCACTGCAACCTCTGCCTCCCGGGTTCAAGCGATTCTCCTGCTTCAACCTACCAAATAGCTGGGATTATAGGCGAATGCCACCACGCCCAGCTAATTTTTGTATTTTTAGTAGAGACGGAGTTTCACCATGTTGGTCAGGCTGGTCTCAAACTCCTGACTCCAGGTGATCCACCCACTCAGCCTCCTAAAGTGCTGGGATTACAGGCATGTGCCATTGTGCCTGGCCCATAAGGCTTTCTATTTTTAGGTTTACCATGGAAATTTAATGAGTTGATCCATGCACAATACGTATCAGGGGGCCTGGAAAGTCATAAGGGCACAGTTGATATTAGCTGCTATTATTTTTAAACTATATTATGGATGAGGAAACCAAGGCTCAGAGAGAGAGAGAGGTGGGCCACATTCAAGGCAGTGGTGGAGGGGAGCTATGGAATCGGCTCTGGGCCAAGGGACTCTCCTGATTTGTCAGATCATCTCTGCCTGAATTGGAGAGTGGTAGCCAGATAGATAGAAGCCAGGAGTGGCCAGAGGAAAGTATCAGGGTAGGGGAGTCAGGAGGAAGATAAACAGAATGTGTGTCGGGCGAAGGTACTAGAGAGTCTTCAGGGGCACAGGATTTGAGGGGGTGGGAAGGGTGGGGAGCCAGCTCCCCTGCCCTCTGCCTCCTACTCTCCCACAGGGGCCAGAAGAGGGTGCCCTGTGGCTCAGCTTCAGCAGAGGCTGCTGGCCTCACTGACACCCCTCTGCTGCTTGCAGGGCTGTGCCCAGCTGTGATCCTCTTACTCTCTGGGTCCTAGCTCTCACTCAGATTCCCACTTGCCAAGTGCCCAGCACAGGCTGCTGGAAAATGTGGCTGGAGCTAGGATCAGGGCTGGGGGACATAAGGTAGGCCTTGGCTGGGCCTCAGCTTCCTTTAGGAGAGTGACTGAGGCCACTGCCATCAAGGAGAGGGACAGGCACCCTGTCCTGAAACAGTTGTTCAGGAGAAATGGAGCAGAAGGAGGAAACAGAATCCTGGAGTCAGCTTCTGGCCTGGGTTTGGGGAGGCCTGGCGGCTCCATCCACTGCTGGGAGTAGATTGTCTGTCCTGCTAGTTTTAGTCACCGGAGAAGGCTAGGCAGCAGCCTGGGAAGATGTCGCTATGCGAGCATCTACATCTGCAGCCCTGGGTGGGGGCAGGGATGAGTGGGCGGCCTCCTACCTGCTGCTGTCTTCCAGGGCCTCTGCTGATGTCTTCTCCACAGTACTCTTTAGGGCCCATGCATTTATCTCTAGGAGTCCAGTCATCTCCTTGCCATCCTGAGCTGCCTGCCTCCTGGAGCAGGGCCCATGCCTCTGCAGCGGTCTGCTTCTCCCTTGTCCTGATCAACACAAGGCTAGCCCGTCATCCATAGGCTGCACCTGCCTGTCAATATTTCCCCTCATGACTACTCCTTCTCTCTTGCCCATGTCTCTGTCATCTTCCCTTTGCCAGGCACTGTGGCCTCCCATGCATGATCATTTTTTTTTATCCTCTCAGCAGGCTTGTAGGGCAGGGATGTGAAACCGAGGCTCAGGGAGATTTGCCAACTCTAGGGGCCCAAAGGTAGAACGTGTGGGAGGGGAAGAGACGTTGAGCCCTAGACTGTCAGAGCTATAGCCTATATCCTGTTGCAACACAGGACTCATCCCTGTGCTGTAGAATCTGGGTCATGCTCTGCTTTCACCCACCCACCCTCTACGAGGCCCTTGGCTGGATCCCACTCCTGTGGGACCTGAGGGTGGTCAATGGGGTGCCTGGCAGTCAGTGGTAGATCAGGAACCTTGTTTATTTAAGACTAGGTATCCAGTGGAGACCAAGCCTTGGACTATTAGGGTTATGGGACCCTGAGATCTGGGTCTTTCTTCTTAGGGGTACCTTTTCCTTCTTTCTGTATCATTCAGTCAGATTGATTCTGGGGAAGGGCTACCTACCCTCAAATAGGTAGAGAACAGAGGAGCCCTGAGCAGCCAGATGCCATCTCGTGCCTCCCTCTGCCCCGGTGTAGACAGGTGCCAATCTCCCTCAACCCAGGCCTTCCCTTGACCCCCTGCCATGTGTTTAAAAGGGGTTGGCAGAGGGGATCAGGTGTGGCTCATGACCCTGGTGTCTCAGCCCTGGGTCTTCTCTCTCTCAGCCCTTCGGAAGAGAGAAAAAACTCCCTACCCCAGAAAGAAGACTGTCAAGTCAGGGTGCAGGCCTGTAGAGAGGAGCCCTTAGGGCTGAGCCTGCAGACACTTGACACTAAGACCTGCTAGCTGTGTGGGGTGCACCTGTCTCTAGCATTTGACCCAGCCTCTGATCTTTGCCTTCTCTACCTATCCCCCAGGTGGCCAACCTCTTGCGGCTATTTCAGATCCCGCAGATCAGCTACGCCTCCACCAGTGCCAAGCTGAGTGACAAGTCACGCTATGACTACTTTGCCCGCACAGTGCCCCCTGATTTCTTCCAAGCCAAGGCCATGGCTGAGATTCTCCGCTTCTTCAACTGGACCTATGTGTCCACTGTGGCATCTGAGGGCGACTATGGCGAGACAGGCATTGAGGCCTTTGAGCTAGAGGCTCGTGCCCGCAACATCTGCGTGGCCACCTCGGAGAAAGTGGGCCGTGCCATGAGCCGCGTGGCCTTTGAGGGCGTGGTGCGAGCCCTGTTGCAGAAGCCCAGTGCCCGCGTGGCTGTCCTGTTCACCCGTTCTGAGGATGCCCGGGAGCTGCTTGCTGCCAGCCAGCGCCTCAACGCCAGCTTCACCTGGGTGGCCAGTGATGGCTGGGGGGCCCTGGAGAGTGTGGTGGCCGGCAGTGAGAGGGCTGCCGAGGGTGCCATCACCATCGAGCTGGCCTCCTACCCCATCAGTGACTTTGCCTCCTACTTCCAGAGCCTGGACCCTTGGAACAACAGCCGGAACCCCTGGTTCCGCGAATTCTGGGAGCAGAGGTTCCGCTGCAGCTTCCGGCAGCGAGACTGTGCAGCCCACTCTCTACGGGCCGTGCCCTTTGAGCAGGAGTCCAAGATCATGTTTGTGGTCAATGCAGTGTACGCCATGGCCCATGCGCTGCACAACATGCACCGTGCCCTCTGCCCCAACACCACCCGGCTCTGTGACGCCATGCGGCCAGTCAATGGGCGCCGCCTCTACAAGGACTTTGTGCTCAACGTCAAGTTTGATGGTAATGGTGCTGGCCACTGGCCTGCTGGCTGTCAGAGGATGAGGGGAAGCAGGTCTTCAGGTTCCATTCCTTTGCTAAGGAAACCGTATAGTGAAAGTAAAGGACTCACCCAGGGGTGGCTGGCATCAGAGCCAGAACAAGGATGCTAGGCAGAGAGGACTCCAACTGAAGCAGGGGCTGAGGGTTCAATTTCTTCCAGAGAGTAGACCCCTGGCCTGGTCCTGCCATTTTGAGGGTCTCTGGCTCCTCCCTGGGCCTTGCCTTCTACCTTCTGTCTCCTTATCTTGCCAGGGGTGGAGACCAGGAGACCTCAAGCAGCCCATTCTCAGGCAGCAGTGAGAGTCAGAATCAGTCTGCCTTGAGGGTGAGCATCAGGATGACACTCTCTATTCAGGAAAAATGTCTCTTTCTTTCCTTCCTTCTGTCCTTCCTTCCTTCCTTCCTTCCTTTCTTTCCTCTTTCCTTCTTCTTTCTTTTTTCTTTATTTCTCTCTTTCTTTCTCCTCTCTCTCCCTCCCACTCTTTCTCTTTCTCCCTTTCTGTCTTTCTCTTTCTCTCCTCCCTCCCTTCTTTCTTCCTTCCTTCCTCCCTTCCTCCCTCCCTCCCTCCTTCCTCCTTTCTTTCTCTTTCTTTCTTTCTTTCTTTCTTTCTTTCTTTCTTTCTTTCTTTCT
>NW_022436963.1:3251534-3262764 GCF_009761245.1 Sapajus apella
TCTTTCTTTCTTTCTTTCTTTCTTTCTTTCTTTCTTTCTTTCTTTCTTTCTTTCTTTTTTCTCTTTCCACTCTCTCTCTTTCTCTCCCACCTGTTCTTTCTCTCTTTCTCCCTTTCTCTTTCTTTTTCTCTCCTTCCTCCCTCCCTATTTCCTTCCTTCCTTTCTCTCTTTCCCTTCTCACCCTTTCTCTCTCTCTTTCTCCCTTTCTCTTTCTCTTTTTTCTTTCTCTCCCTCCTTCCTCCCTCCCTCTCTCCCTCCTTCCTCCCTCCCTCTTTCCCCCCCTTCCTTCCTTCCTTTCTTTCTTTTCTCTCTCTCTTTATTTCTTTCTTCTTTCTCTTTCAATGGGGTCTCACTATATTGCCCAGGTTGCAGTGCAGTGGCTATTCACAGATTCACAGGCACAATACAGCCTCCAACTCCTGGTCTCAAGCAATCCTCCTGCCTCAGCCTCCCGAGTAGCTAGGATGACAGGCATGTAGCACTGCACCTAGCTTCAGGGAAAATTTCTATTCCTAGTCTTGGTTTTCCACTCAAGATGGCCTGAAAGTCTCCCAAAATCAAAAGTTATTTTAATAAAAGTGCCAGCTTTAAGAGAAATGAGTGCTGTAGATCATCACTGTGCTTCAGGAAGAATCACCGTGGGAACAGTGGGAGACAAAGCTTGGAAGCCCTGGCCCAGGGTTAAGATGAAGAGTAATTCCAACAGAACTGACATTCAGACTTATGCTACAATCAGGGTAGGGGTTAGGGTTGGACTCGGGTCCGATTGGGTTGTTAGAGCAAGGCTAAATTCAGCCTGTTTGGCTTGGGTGGAATTTATGGTAGGGCTAGAGTTGGATTTTGAGAACTTTGAGGCTGAGTAGAAAGAGTAGGTGCTTGAGGGGACCTGGGTTTGAATCTAGTCTGCGCTATTCACTCTCTGGTCCTTAAGCATGTCTTCTGCTTTCTTGAACTCTGATTTCTCACTGGGGCTGGGGGATGGTTGTAAATCCTGGCTAGTGCCTGGCTGGGAGATGTGAGGTTCACAGGGGATGAAGTAGGGGTGGAGAGAGGAAGTGATTTTCCAGCCACTGAGCACATTCTGGTGAATGGCAGTGGTTGCAGGTGACCACTGAGGTTGAGATTCAGTTTGCACCAGGGTGGCTGTTAGAACTGGGGGTGCTGCTCCATGTTCTCACTCATAGGTGGGTGTTGAACAATGTGGAGAGCAGCATCACACACTGGGGGCAGTTGTGGGGGGGGGGGGGGGGGGGAGGGATAACGTAGGGAGAAATGCTGGATATAGTACACACCTAAAGTAAAAGAAAGAAAAAAAACGTAGTAGAACTCCTCACTACCTAATACTATAATGCTGCATTAGTAATGCTATTCTTTATGACTAGTATTAGGTATAGTATTTTAATATTTAAAAATAAAAAAAAAACTTTTAAAATAAAAGGTGTCTTTAAGTAAATAATAATAATAAAAAGAACTGGGGGTGCTGGAGCCAGAGTTGTTGTTAGGGTTAGTGGGGACGGGATTGGAACTGAGACTGGGTTTAGCCTTAGCGCCGGGTCTGGGGAGAGGGCTGTGGTGCATGTTTTGATGAAGCTGGGATTTAGGGCCTGGGTTGGAAAGTGTTAGATAGTACTAAAGCTGAATTTGGGGAGTCATGGTTGGGAGCTGATGTGGGCCTTAGGTTTTTGGAGATGTCTGGGCTTTAAGGCTGGGATTACATTTGGCATTTAGGGTTGGGGTTTGATGTTGGAGTTTAGGGGTAAGACTTTGTTGTCATCTCTCCTTTAGAAAAATGACTGGGGTCAAGACAGGATTTAGTTTTGGGTTAAGGATTGGAAGGGCTAGTGGTGGCCTTAGCTCTGGCGGTTGGGTTCCATGTTAGGGTGGATGTTGAGGTCACATCAGGGCAGCATATCAGTCTAACCTCTTCCTTCCCTCCCCCATCCTAGCCCCCTTTCGTCCAGCTGACACCCACAATGAGGTTCGCTTTGACCGCTTTGGTGATGGTATTGGCCGCTACAACATCTTCACCTATCTACGTGCAGGTGGTGGGCGCTATCGCTACCAGAAGGTGGGCTACTGGGCAGAAGGCTTGACTCTGGACACCAGCCTCATCCCATGGGCCTCACCCTTAGCCGGCCCCCTGCCTGCCTCTCGCTGCAGTGAGCCCTGCCTCCGGAATGAGGTGAAGAGTGTGCAGCCGGGCGAGGTCTGCTGCTGGCTCTGCATCCCGTGCCAGCCCTATGAGTACCGATTAGACGAATTCACCTGTGCCGATTGTGGCCTAGGCTACTGGCCCAATGCCAGCCTGACTGGCTGCTTTGAACTGCCCCAGGAGTACATCCGCTGGGGCGATGCCTGGGCCGTGGGTCCCGTCACCATCGCCTGCCTGGGTGCCCTGGCCACCCTCTTTGTGTTGGGTGTCTTCGTGCGGCACAATGCCACACCAGTGGTCAAGGCCTCGGGCCGGGAGCTCTGCTACATCCTGCTGGGCGGTGTCTTCCTCTGCTACTGCATGACCTTCGTCTTCATTGCCAAGCCATCCACGGCAGTGTGCACCTTACGGCGTCTTGGTTTGGGGACTGCCTTCTCTGTCTGCTACTCAGCTCTGCTCACCAAGACCAACCGCATTGCACGCATCTTTGGTGGGGCCCGGGAGGGTGCCCAGCGGCCACGCTTCATCAGTCCTGCCTCACAGGTGGCCATCTGCCTGGCGCTTATCTCAGGCCAGCTGCTTATTGTGGTCGCCTGGCTGGTGGTGGAGGCGCCGGGCACAGGCAAGGAGACTGCTCCCGAACGGCGGGAGGTGGTGACGCTGCGCTGCAACCACCGCGATGCAAGTATGCTGGGCTCTCTGGCCTACAATGTGCTCCTCATCGCACTCTGCACGCTTTACGCCTTCAAGACTCGCAAGTGCCCCGAAAACTTCAATGAGGCCAAGTTCATTGGCTTCACCATGTACACCACCTGCATCATCTGGCTGGCATTCCTGCCCATCTTCTACGTCACCTCCAGTGACTACCGGGTGAGCTACCTGCTCCGGAGGGAGGTGGGACACCAGACCCTCTGTTTCCTGGTATCTTATTTAATCTACTGGTAGCTCTGGGGCTCCAAGAGGTTAAATGGCTGCTCAGGGGACAACAGCTTGTGTGGATCCAAAGGGGAAGGTGGGAGGGCTGAATAGGGCCTAGGGAAATGCCCAGGGAGATGGGGAACTCGAGTTAGAGAGAGCTGAGATTTCAGGACTTGCATGTCATCCTCTATCCTGGGAGGAGATGGGGGTACAGAAATATGTTCAAATGAACAGGGTTCTGCCCTGCTCCACTGAGGGGTCAGCTGCAGAAGGGGTTGAGAGATGAAGCCAGGGAAGACAGGAAAGATAAAGCAAGGTGGGCAGGGGAGGAGGTCCAGGGCTAAGAGTTGAGGAAAGCTAAAGCAGGTGAAAATTGTTCCCCCATTGGTGGCTTCTGAGCAAATTTGTTTCCAGCTGGCACCGTGTCTCAATGGGTGTCCCCAGCTCCAAGGGGCAATGGCTACTTCAGATAGGGTGGTCAGGGAAGCTCCCTCTGAGGAGGTGACAGATGAGCTGTGTTCTGAATAAGAGGATCATCTTGGTTAATCTTCACGACTTCAGTAAGCTCCGTGGCTCTCCCATTTTACAGATGAAGAAACAAAGACTCAGGGAGGTTCAATCCCTTGCCCAAGGTCACTCAGCTTTGGAGTGCAGAGCAGGGTCTGAACTGCAGGAAAATTGAGGTGAAAGCCCCGGCAAAGGTCCCTTCCCCAGGACAGAGGTGTGGTGGCACAGTGCTGGGGGCCAGGGACAGTGGGCTTGGCTGCTCTGCTTGCACCTGCTGGGCCACCTGCTTGGGTGGAGGAGGTCAGGGCTGGGGGGGGACTCTGCTCTGACTCAGCCTGCATTTGCATATGATTTGCATTTGCATGCCAATCATAGGCAGCTAAGGACTTACCTGGGACACACAACATACCCACACATGCATGGACACACACACTTGTACACACACACTAGCCACGTGTATGCATGCACATACACATATCCTACATACACACATTCCCTGGCACAACTGGCACACATACACTCTTCTTCCTGCCAACAAATGAATCCATAGCCATGCACCCTACACTCACACACACATACACTCATGCAGATGCCTGCAGAAATTCACCACCCACATACATGCACCTACACAGATACACACACACACCTACATGCATGCACTCCATACCTGCCCCCCTCTCAAGTGCACACCCTCTTGTGCATACACGCACCCCTGCATGTTCTCCCCTTCAGCTGGGACTCTGGTCTCCCTGGGAAAATGGTCTGGGTCTGATGCTGAGACTGTGCCCAACTTTTCTAGCAATGCTTTGGGACCTGGCAAATGGATCATAGCCCAGTGTTGGATGCTTAGTCTCCCCCACTTCCTCCCCAACAGCCCAGGTGGGGGGTCCTGGGGTCAGGCCCGGGTCTTGACCTGTGCCTGCCCACTCACCCATTGCAGGTACAGACCACGACCATGTGCGTGTCGGTCAGCCTCAGTGGCTCCGTGGTGCTCGGCTGCCTCTTTGCGCCCAAGCTGCACATCATCCTCTTCCAGCCACAGAAGAACGTGGTTAGCCACCGGGCGCCCACCAGCCGCTTTGGCAGTGCTGCTGCCAGGGCCAGCTCTGGCCTCGGCCAAGGTCAGTGTCCTAAGCAGCCGTCTCCACCTGTTCCCCTCTCCCTGCCCAGCTCCTTGGGTTGCCGAGCTCTCTTATCTGGGGCTGCGGTTCCCCCCAAATGACACTGGCAGGAGAGGGTGGGAGAGGGTAGGGGAGGCTCCCCTCATAGCCCTGCTTACCCGCTGCCTGCCCTCCATGGAGGACCTTGGGGTTGGCCCCAACCTCTGGCTTCCTTTTCTTAGGGTCTGGCTCCCAGTTTGTCCCCACTGTTTGCAATGGCCATGAGGTGGTGGACTCGACAACATCATCGCTTTGAAGACCCCATACTCCTGCTCTGACATGGCTGCTCCCCAGAACCCAACGCAGACCCGTGTCCAGGGCCAGGAGAAAGTTGGCTGGAGCACTGCAATAATTTATTGCCCACCCCATGTCTGCCCGCAAAGTCACTTAGCCACCTCCTTACCCCAACTCTTCAGACTCAGAAGTCGGGGGCCTTGGCCGGGAGCCTCTGCAGTGGCCACCAACTGCCCTTGTAGCTGTGTTTCCTCCTGGCCAGGCCCGTGGAGAGGAGCAAGCCAGGGTCCACTCTGCCCTGGACCAGAGTGGCTGAGGACGGCAGGCCCCAATCCTAACCAGCAAAGGTGCTTCCAGCCCAGCCCCTCCCCTCTTCCCCATCTAGGGCCTTTTTTATTTTTTATATAAGTTATTCTGGGATGGGGGAGGGTGGTTATCGTGGGGGCTGCCCCTCCCCCTGCACAGTAGTTTGTCCTGTGGTTTATTTTGTATTACCTATAAATAAAGTGTCTTTATTTTAAAAAATCACTCTTTGCCTTTGTCTCAGCAAGGCCCCTGATACCCTCCACAGCCTCGCAGCCATCATTCTGCTAGTGTTTAAACGTAAACTCTGCTCTGCCTGATGTTAGGACCTGTCTGCCACCAAGACAGACCCAGTCCTGCCTGGTAGGAAGATGGAAAATGAATGAGCCATCCTCCCTTAAAAGGAGCCTCTGTAGACTGGCCCAAGCATCCTGGGGTCAGGGTGGGGGATTTAAATGGATAGAGATGAATGAACAGGCTCATCTGACACTCTGGGGCTTTTCCTGGGGTCCCGGCCTCCAGGATGGTGTGGGCAATGGAGCAGGAGGGGCAGTTGGCTGTGGCCTCCGTGAATGGTGGGCTTTTCCACAGCTGGCCAGCCTGGCACTGGCTCCTCCAAATGCATGGAACCACGCCGAGCATTTGGTGCAGAGGGAACCAAGAGGAGGCATGGACTGAACGTTGCCTGTTCACATGGCACTTACAAAGGCAGAACGAGCTTGTGGGGAGAGGGGGTGGGTGAAGCAGGGAGGGCAGAGGCGGAGCAGCTGGAGACACCATCTGCTGTCAGGCCCAGAAGGAAGCCTTTCTCCAGTCCCAGGGAGGAGCTCTGGCCTGGTGGGCCTGTTGGGGAGCCCAGAGCCCTTGGGCATCTCCGGAATTTGCTGTCTGGGCTCACCAGCAGAGGGCGCCAAGGTACATGGCTCTGGCCTGGCGACCGCTGCCCTCCTGTGGCCTAGGAGGCAGTGGGCAGCGAACCGGAAAACAGCAGCTTCTGGGGAGTCCCCAGACTGCAAAGCGCAGAGGGACAAGGTCCCGCATTAGCTGGCAGCCCAGGGCGTTTGTTATTTCTAAGTGAGCTCATTTGCATCCACAGGCTGGCAAGGCTGTGGAAATTTGGGTAAACAATTTAAAAAACAGAAACAAAAACAAAGAAAATTGCAGAAATGGCTTCTCCTCTCCAGCCAACATCTGGGACATACGACTGACAAAATACAGACCGTGCAGTTACATTTGAATGTCATAAACACTGAATACTCTTTTAGTATAAATATGTCCCACACAACATTTGAGACATACACTAAAAATTTTTGTCTGACATTGAACTTTAACTAGACATCCTGTATTTTCTTCTGCTAATTTTGGCAACCCTTTTGGGCTGGTCTCTATTCTAGATCCCCTAATAACTCAGGCCTGGGTGCTGCCCCCAGTGGCTGGTAACCAGGGAAATGCACCCCATGGTACCCACAACCCCAGCCTACACTTCCAGTATGGCCTTTTCTGGGTCTTCCTGCCAAACTAGACTCTGAGGACGTTTGCCCACCATCCCCAGTGTCCAGACAGACAAAGATGGGGCGCTGAACCCCTTGTGCCCAAAAAGTAACCCTTCTTCACATGGCTCAGCAGTATTTTCCTTAAAATGTGAAATAAGAACAGCAACAACAAAACAAGTATTTATGAACATGGTTCACAGCTAAAAAGGTACAAAGGACACCCAGTGAAGAATATCCTTCTATTCCTGCCTCCCATCTAGCAGGGAGAGCCAGAGGCCTGTGGGCCAGGGAAGAAGCCCAGGAAGAATTCCCAAGGACCAGTCCTCACATCTGCCTGCCACCTCTTTTCTTCCACCTGCGCTCTCATTTCCCCCTCCTGCATCTGTGAGAGTGGCCTCCTTATTTTTTGTCCCGTTATGTCAATGGCTTCGCCCCTCAGTCCATGACCCATACTCCTGAATTACAGATCCCTCGCACCATCCTTATCATGTTGTGGGCAGCGAATGGTCTGGGTCTGATGCTGCTCTGACTTCATGCCTCAGCTCTCAGTCCTTTTTTTTTTTTTTGAGGCGGAGTTTCGCTCTTGTTACCCAGGCTGGAGTGCAATGGCGCGATCTCGGCTCACCGCAACCTCCGCCTCCTGGGTTCAGGCAATTCTCCTGCCTCAGCCTCCTGAGTAGCTGGGATTACAGGCACACGCCACCATGCCCAGCTGAATTTTTGTATTTGTAGTAGAGACGGGGTTTCACCATGATGACCAGGATGGTCTCGATCTCTTGACCTCGTGATCCACCCGCCTTGGCCTCCCAAAGTGCTGGGATTACAGGCTTGAGCCACCGCGCCCGGCCGAGCTCTCAGTCCTTAGCACGATTACTAAGACCCACCAGCTTCCCCATCCCAAGGCTGAGAGTCCTGGGATATGGAGTGGTCTGGCTTTAAGTCTCTGAATCTCTTCCTCTCCAATACCATAGTACATGTCCTACAAACACTGACCCCTCTGCTTGTGTTAGACTTGGACTTCTCAAAGGAAGCTCTTCCCCTTCTGGGGACTGAGGGCCAGAGGCGCCCAGCATTTTGGGTTCTCTTCCACCCTAGGGAGCCACCCATCATGGTAAATTCACTGTCCGTGCATGTAACTACCAGGTTGCTTTGCTTGGGTAGCCAGAGCTTACACTGGGACATGGGTGTTTCTCCCATGGCTGTGTTCGAAAGCTCTCCCAGGTCCACTTCTATCCTTTCCCCTGTCCCTTGCATGGGTCCTGTAAGACTGCAGGGTAGCCCTTGCCCCGTCTGGGTGGGCCTGGCTCACTCTTACTGAACCATGAGCTTCTGTGGCTTGGGCAAGGTTGCTTCGGGCCATGCGGCTCTTGGCTCCCCCAGTCCTGACATGGGAAAGGGAGAGGGGAAGAGTCATGTTACAAGGGCAGTCTGATGATGGCTGCCTTCCCACACTTGAGCCCTGTCCAGCAGCAGACCCTTGAGACAGAATACCAAAATCCAAGAGGAAGTGGATACATTGGGCAAAGGGGCTGGGAACAAAAAGTGAAGCTGAGGGATGACATGGAGCTGGGAATGAGATTCAGAACCCCCCATACCCCAGAGCCCTGAGGCCGGACATTGCCCAGAGCTGCAGTTAGATCTGCTTTACCAACCTTCCCGCAACGTGAATCAGGCCAGCGCTCTCTTGTTCTCCCAGCCTGGCCTGGCTGCTCACCTTCCTTTCCTAGACTTGGGGGTCGTGGGAGACAGAGGGGAAAGGAGGAAACACTGAGGGGCTCAAGACTCCCTCAAGATGTCTCCGCCTGAAGTTCCAGCAGAAAAAGGAATGGAGCTCACTCCTCCTACCCCCATGAGCCAGCAGGGAGCTCAGTACTGAGAGATGGGACTTCTCAACCTGTGGGAGAGGCTAGATGTGGGGAAGGCAGGGGAAGGAGAAAAGGGTGCGTGTGCACGTGTGTGTGCATGCGTGTGTGTGCACGTGTGTGAGAAATCAGGAAGAGAAGAGGGAAATGGAGGGGACTGAGGGTGAGGGGCAGGAATCGAGGAGCAGAAGGAGGAAAGTAAAATAGGGACGTGTTAAAACCTGAGGCCTCTTGCCAGGGGATCAGTTTTTTCTTTTCTAAAAAATTACTTTACTCTTTCTGTGAAAACAATATATATTCCCTACAGTTTAAGCATTGCAGAAAAGTACAAAAAGAAAATAAAAGTATTATCTCAAGTTTTACCATTCAAATATAACCATCATTAACATTTCTGGTACAGCATCCTCAACATATTTCTATGCATTTTTACAGATAGAAGGAGAGATAGAAATACTTTCATAAAAATGGGATCATACCATATGTCTATTTTTTTAGCGAAGATTTAATTTTACTTGACTCTAATTGAAGAAAATGAATCAGAAGTAAAACAAGAAATTCTTGAACTCCATATTTATGCACCACGAGATATTTTTCCTCCTTGAAAGATCCTTCTAAGTTTAAGAAAAGGGATGGAGTGACATTCACAGGTAAACATTCCTTCAGTCTCAGGGGATCAGAGGAGAGTTAGACCTGTGTTGTCAACCTTCTTGCAATGTGAATGGAAGGAGTCATCTCCCGGAGAAAGCGGGGGTCTGCTGGCCCAAGCAGGTCCGATGCACACTGCTCCTAATCCTGGGATGTGGACTGCATGCCCATCATCCATGCATGGCAGCCACACCCAACAATGGGAACCCGGCGGACACCATGCTTAAGCGGGCCTGGGGAGGGGTGGGTCCTTGAAGCTGCCTACTCTGTTACCGTCATGGATGTTACTTCTCTCCTGATTCTTTCTCTTTTGCTTCCCTCCCCTCCCCTCTCCTCCCTTTCCCTCTCCTCTTTTTCCCTCCCTCCCTCCCTCCCTTCCTTCCTTTCTTCCTCTCTCCCTTTCTCTCCCTTTCTTTTTTCTTTCTTTCTCTCTCTTTCCTTCTTTTCCTTCTTTCCTTCCTTCCTTCCTTCCTTCTTTCCTTCCTTCCTTCCTTCCTTCCTCTCCTTCCTCTTTTCTCTCTTTTTAATATAGAGACAGAGTCTTGCTCTGTCTCCCAGGCAGGAGTGCAGCAGCAATATCATGGCTCACTGCAGCCTCAAACTCCCAGCCTCAAGTGATCCTCCTGCCTTGGCCTCCTGAACTGTTGATATTACAGCTGTGAGTCACTAAGCCTGGCCCTGATTTTTTAAAGAAACATTATAGTTTTTAGATTTAGGTCTTTGGTCCTCAAATTAATTTTTGCGCGTGAGATAGGGGTCAGTATTTTTTTTTCCCATTTATTTTATTGTATTTTAGGTTTTGGGGTACATGTGAAGAACATGCAAGATTGTTGCATAGGTACACACATGGCAGTGTGATTTGCTGCCTTCCTCCCCATCACCTACATCTGGCATCTCTCCCATAGATATTTAGTTGTTCCAGTATTGTTTGCTGAAGACTCTCTTTCCTCCCACTAAATTATACTGGCACCCTTGCTTTAAATTGGTTGACCATAAGTGGGTGGGTCTATTTCTGGATTCTGCTGTGTTTTGTCAATCTATTTGTTTATCCTAATAAACACCACATTGTCTTAATTACTGTAGCTTTATAGTAATTTTTTTTTTTTTTCTTTTTGAGATGGAGTCTTGCTCTGTCTCCAGGCTGGAGTGCAGTGGCACAATTTCAGCTCACTGCAACCGCCGCCTCCCGGGTTCAAGCAATTCTCCTGCCTCAGCCTCCCAAGTAGCTGGGATTACAGGCACCCATCACCACGCCCGGCTATTTTTGTATTTTTAGTAGAGACAAGGTTTCACCATTTTGGCCAGGATGGTCTCTATCTCCTGACCTCAGGTAACCTGCCTGTCTCAGCCTCCCAAAGTGCTAGGATTGATTACAGGTGTGAGCCACTGCACCTGGCCAAGGGTTCTCTTTTTCTTACATCCTTGCCAACACCTGTTATCTTTTATCTTTTTTAATAATATCCAGATGCGAGGTAACATCTCATAGTGGTGTTCATTTGCATCCCCCTGATAATTAGTGATGTTGAACACCTTTTCACATCCTGTTGGCTATTTTTATGTCTTCATTTGAAAAACATCTATTCGGCCCAGCGCAATGGCTCATGCCTGTAATCTCAGCATTTTGGGAGGCCAACGCAGGCAGATCACTTGAGGTCAGGAATTTGAGACCAGCCTGGCCAACATGATAAAACCCCATCTCTACTAAAAATAAGAAATTAGCTGGGCATGGTGGCATGTACCTGTAATCCTAGCTACTGGGGAAGCTGAGGCATGAGAATCACTTGAACCTGGAAGGTGGATGTTGCAGTGAGCCAAGATCATGCCACTGCACTCCAGCCTGGGCCACAGAGCAAGACCCTGTCTCAAAAGAAAACAAAAAAGAAAAGAAAAGAAGAACGTCTATTCATGTTCTTTGCCCATTTTTTTTTTTTTTTTTTTTTTTTTTTTTTTTTTTTT
>NW_022436963.1:3262864-3380058 GCF_009761245.1 Sapajus apella
CACTCATGTTACCCAGGCTGGAGTGCAATGGCGCGATCTCGGCTCACCGCAACCTCCGCCTCCTGGGTTCAGGCAATTCTCCTGCCTCAGCCTCCTGAGTAGCTGGGATTACAGGCATGCACCACCATGCCCAGTTAATTTTTTGTATTTTTAGTAGAGACGGGGTTTCACCATGTTGACCAGGATGGTCTCGATCTCTTGACCTCGTGATCCACCCGCCTCGGCCTCCCAAAGTGCTGGGATTACAGGCTTGAGCCACCGCGCCCGGCTCTTTGCCCATTTTTAAATCAGGTTTTTTGGTTATTAAGTTGTATGAGTTTATTACCTATTTTGGATATGAAGTCATCAGATATGGTTTGTAAATGTTTTCTCCCATTCGACAGATTGTCTGTCACTCTGTGGATTTTGTGCTTTGCTGTGCCGGAGCTTTCTAGTTTGATGCAAACCTATTTGTCTAGTTTTGCCCTTGTTGCCTGTGCTTTAGGGGTCATATTAAAAAAATCTTTGCCTAGACCAACGTCAAGAAACTTTCCATGTGTTTTCTTCTAGTCATTTTAAGGTTTCAGGCCTTATGTTTAAGTTTTTAATCCACTTTGAATTGACCCATGGTGTGACATAGGGTCCAATTTCATTCTTCTTCATGTGGATACCAAATTTTCCCAGCATCATTTGTTGAAGAACTGTTCTTTATCCATTGCATGTTCTTGGGAATTTGTTTTGACTTAAAGTATGCAGGTGAATATACATAGGTTATATGTGAATACCGTGCCATTTTATATAAGGGACTTGAGCATATTCAGAGTTTGGCATCCTTGGAAGTGCTGAAACCAATCCCTCATAGACATCAAGGGACAGCTGTATATTCTGAAATCAGGTAGTGCGAGGCCTCCAGCTTTGCTATTTTTGCTCAAGATTGCTTTGGCTATTTGGGTTCTTTTGTGGTTCTTGTGAATTTTAGAATTATTTTTTCTATCTCTGTGAGAAAAATGCCATTGAAATTGTGATTGTAGGCTGGGCACGGTGGCTCAAGCCTGTAATCCCAGCACTTTGGGAGGCCGAGGTGGGCGGATCACGAGGTCAGGAGATCAAGACCATCCTGGCCAACATGGTGAAACCCCATCTCTATTAAAAATACAAAAAAATTAGCTGGGCATGGTGGTGCGTGCCCGTAGTTCCAGCTACCTTACCTGGGAGACCGAGGCAGAAGAATTGCTTGAACCCGGGAGGTGGAGGTTGCAGTGAGCTGAGATTGCACCACTGCACTCCAGTCTGGCACCTGGCAACACAGCGAGATTCTGTCTCAAAAAAAAAAAAGAAAAAAAAGAAATTGTGATTGCATTGAATTTGTAGATAACTTTGGGTAGTATAGAAACTCTAACAATATTAATTATTCTAATCCATAAACATGGATTGTTTTTCCATTTTTCTGTCTTCAATTCCTTTCATTAATGTTTGATAGTTTTTAATGTACAGATCTTTCATCTCGATTAAATTATTCCTCAGTATTTTTGTTTTAATACATGGGATTAAATTTTTTTGGCATAGTTCACTGTTAATACAGTCATGAACCTCACAATGACATTTTAGTTGACAGATTACATATACATGGGTGTTCCCATAAGATTCTAATGGAGCTGAAAAATTCCTATCACCTAGCGACACTGTAGCCATTACAAGGTGATAATGTAATGCATTACTCACATTTGTGGTGATGCTGGTGTAAATAAACCTACCATGCTTCCAGTTGCATAAAAGTATAACAAATCCAATTATGTACAGTATATATTACTTGCTAATGATAATAAATAACTATTACTGGTTTAAATATTTACTGTACTATATTTTAATCATTTTAAAGTGTACTCCTTTTCCTTATTAAAAAAAAGCTAATTGTAAAACAGCCTTAGGCAGGTCCTTCAAGAGGAGATATTTCAGAAGAAAGCATTGTTATCACAGAAGATGATAGCTCCTTGTGTGTTATTGCCCCTGAAGACCTTCCAGTGGGACAAGATGTAAAGGTGAAAGACACTGATATTGATGATCCTGACCCTGCGTGGACCTAGGCTAATATGTGTCTGTGTGTCTAACAAAAGGTTTAAAAACAAAAAAAGTTAAATAGAAAAAAAGCTTATAGAATAAGGATATAAAGGAAATGTTTTTGTATAGCTATACAATGTGTTTTTCTTTCTTTAGAGATGAAATCTTGCTGTGTTGCCCAGGCTGGATTCAAACTCCTGGGTCAAGCAATCAGCCTCCCAAGTAGCTGGGACTACAGGCACACACTACCATGCCCAGTGTGTGTTTGTGTTTGGAGCTAAGTGTTATTACAAAAGAGTCAAAAAATTAAAAAATAAATTCAAAAGCTTATAGAGGAAAAATTATAGTAAGGTAAGGTTAATTTACTATTAAAGAAATAAAAATATTTATCAAATAAATTTGGCATAGCATAAGTGTACATAGCCTAAGTTTAGCATAGTCTAGGGTTTATAAAGTCTACAGCAGCATATGATAATGTCCTAAGCATTCACACTGACTCACCCAGAGCAACTTCCAGTCCTGCATGCTCCATTCATGGTAAGTGCCCTGTTCAGGTGTTCCATCTTTTATCTTTTAAAAAAATCATATTTTACTATACCTTTTCCATGTTTAGACACATAAATATGAACAATTGTGTTACAAGTGCCTATAGTATTCAGTATAGTAACATGCTGTACAAATTTGTAGCCTAGAAGCAATAGGTTACACTGTACAGCCTAGATGTGTAGTAGCTTATACCATCTAGGTTTGTGTAAGAACACTCTATTATGTTCACATAACGATGAAATTGTCTGATGACACATTTCTCAGAGTGTATCCTCATTGTTAAGTAATGCATGACTGTAGATGAGAAGTGCTACTCACTTTTGTGTGTTGATATTGTGTCCTACAACTTTACTGCAACTGTGTATTACCTCTAACAGGTTTTTTGGTGGAGTCTTTTGGGATTCTATAGATAAGATGAAGTCATCTGCAGAGACAATTTTACTTCTTCCTTTTAAATTTAGATGCCTTTAATTTTTTTCTTCTTCCCTGATTTCTCTGTTTAGGACCTTTAGTAGTATGTTTAATAGAAGTTGTGAGAGTGGGTATCATTTTCTTATTCCTGATCTTAGGGGACAAGGTTTCAGCTTTGATCATTGAGTAAATGTTAGCTGTGGTCTTGTCATACATGACCTTTATGACGTTGAGGTATGTGCCCTCTATAGCTAATTTAATGAGAGTTTTTATCACGAAAGCATGCTGAATTTTGTCAAATGCCTTTTCTGTATCTATTGAGATGATCACAAGTTTTTTGTTCTGTTAATGTGTTGTATTGCATTTATTGATTAGTGTATGTTGAACTATTCTTACATCCCAGGGATAAATTCCACTTGGTCATGGTGCTTGATTATTTTAATGTGCTGTTGAATTTGGTTTGCTAGTATTTTGTTAAAGATGTTTGCATCTACATGCATCAGGGATATTGACCTGTGTCTTAAGTCCATTTTGTGTGGCTATAAAGGAATTCCTGAGACTGGGTAATTTATACAGAAAAGATGTTTATTTGGCTCATGGTTCTGCAGGCTGTACAAAAGCATGGCAAAAGCATCTGCTTCTGGTGAGAAGTTTTTAATCATGGTGAAAGGCAAACGGGGAGCAAGTGTGTCACATGGTGAGAGAGGGAGCAAAAAAGAGAGGCGGGTGCTGCCAGGCTCTTTGTAACAGTCAGATCTCAAGGGAACTAATAGAGCTAGACTTCACTACCACAAAAACAGCACCAAACCATTCATGACGGGTCTGCTCCCATGATCTAACACCTCCCAGTAGACCCCACCTCCAATATTGGGTATCAATTCAAACATGAGATTTGGAGGGGATAAATATCCAAATTATATCAGCCTATAATTTTCTTTTCTTGTAGCGTTCTTATCTGGCTTTGGCTTCTGGTTAATGCTTGCCTCATAAAATGAGCTTGGAAGTGTTTTCTCATCTTCAGTGTTTTTGAAAGCATTTTTGGGGAATACTAGCACTAATTCTTCCTTAAATTTTTGGTAGAATTCACTTCACCCATGAAGACATCAGGTCCTGGGCTTTTCTTTGTTGGGAGATTTTTGATTACTGATTCAATCTTTTTCTTGTTATAGGTCTGTTCAGATTTTCTATTTCTTCATGATTCAGTCTTTGTAGCTTGTAAATTTCTGGGAATTTATTTATTTCTTCTAGGTTATCCAATTTGTTGGTGTATAATTGTTCATCGCAGTCTCTTATGATACTTTGTATTTCTGCAGTGTCAGTTGTGATGTCTCTTTTATTTATAATTTTATTTATTTAAATCTGCTTTTATTTTGTACTCCAGCTACAGGTTGGTCAATTGTGTTTATCTTTTCAGAAAATCAACTCTTAGTTTCACTGATCTTTTCTATTAGTTTTCTAGGATTTATTCATTTCTACTCTGATCTTAATTGTTTTATTCTTTCTGCTGATTTTAGGCTTTTTTCTTCTTTTTCTAGTTATTTGAGGTGTAATGTTGGGTTGTTCTTAATACAGACATTTACTACTTTAAACATCCCCCTTAGAACTGCTTGTGCTGTATCCCATGAGTTTTGGTATGTTGTATTTCCATTCTTATTTATCTCAAGATAGTTTTTGATTTCCCTTTTGATTAATTCTGTGACTCATTGGTTGCTCATGTGTTGTTTAATTTCCACATATTTGTGAATCTTCCAGTTTTCCTCCTGTTATTGATTTCTAGTTTTATACCATTGTTTTCAGAAGAGATACTTGATAGGATTTCAATCTTCTTAAATTTGTTAAGACCCGCTTTGTGGCCTGACATGTGCTCTATCTTGGATACTGTTCTGTGTGTACTTGAAAAGAATGTGTATTCTGCTGCTGATTAAAAAAAAAAAATAGAGATGTGAGTCTCACTATGTCTGGGTGACAGAGTGAGACAAAATGGACTTAAGACATAGCTACACAGCTCACTGCAGCCTGAAACTCTTGGGCTGAAGCAGTCTTCCCTCCTCAGCCTCCCAAGCAGCTGGGACTATAGGCATACACCATCATGCCCAGCTAATAAAAGAAAAAGTTTTAAGAGATGGGGCCTTACTAAGTTGTTCTGATTGGTCTCAAATTCCTGAATTCAAGTGATCCTCCCATCTTAGCTTCCCAAGTGAGCCACCATGCCCAGCTCTGCTGCTGATTATTTAATATGATTATTTTGGATCCCTTGTTGGGCATTTTATAGCTCTTCATTTCTTTAGAGTTGGTTAGTGGTGCTTTACTTTGTTCCTTTGGTGGTATCTTGTTTCGCTGATTATTCATGATCTTTGTGGCCTTGCATTGGTATCTGTGCATCTGAATAAGCAGACACTTCTTTCAGTCTTTATAGACTGGCTTCAGCAGAGAAAGCCCTTCACCATCCAGCCTGTCCAGAGATTCTGGGCAGGTAATTGGACTTGCAGCTGGATTTCTCTGGCAGCCTGGCCTGGTGCCTGGTTCAGCAGGTGGGTGGGCTTGATGCCTGGCTCTGTGGAGTTAGACCTGGAGCCTAAATCCACGAGAGTAACCTGGAGCTTGAGTCTGCTGGTGGGACTGGGCTCTTATTTTTTTTCTTCATTTACTTAGGATTTATTGTGCTGTTCCTCTTCTCATTTCCTAAGGTAGAAGCTTATTGATTTTCTTTTTTGATATTTGCATTCAATGCTATAAATTTCCCTCTAAGCACCACTTTTATTGAATCCAAATGTCGTATTCTCATTTTCATTGACTTCGAAATATTTTTAAGTTTCTCTCAAGATTTCTTCTTTGACCCAAGTGTTATTTAAAAGCTTCATTTTTAACCAATCTGCAATTATTTTTGGGTTTTCCAGTTATCTTTCTGTAATTTATGTCTAGTTTAGTTCCACTGTGGTTTGAGAGTAAACATTATATGATTTCTATCCTCTTAAATTTATTGAGTGTGTCCTAAGGAGCAGAATGTGGTCTATTGTGAACAATGACCCTGTAAGCTTGAGGACAATGTATATTGTGCTGTTGCTGGATTAAGTCATCTGTAAATGTCAATTATATCCAGTTGATATTTGGCGCTGTTTTCAGCTATGCCCTTACTGACTTGCTGCCTGATGGTTTTGTTCATCTCAGATAGAAGGGTGTTAAAGCCACCAACTATAATAGTGGAATGATCTCTTTTTCCTTGGAGTTTTCTCAGTTTTTGCTTCATGTGTTTCATGCTCTGCTGTTAGGTACATACACATTAAGAATTATTATGTCTTCCTGAAGTATTGACCTGTTTATTATTATGTATTGCCCCTCTTTATCCTGTAAAAATTTTGCTTGCTCTGAATTCTGCTGTCTGAAAGTATATAGCTACTCCATCTCTTTTTTTTAGTTAGTGTTAGCTTATATCTTTCTTCATCCCTGTTTATAAATTCTAATTTTGATTTTTTTAAAAAATAGAGATGAATTGTCTCCATGTTGCCCAGGTTGGTCTGAAACTCCTGGCCTCAAGCAGTCCTTCTGCCTCAGCATCCCAAAGCTCTGTGGCTACAGCTACGAGCCACTGTGCTTGGCCTCCTCATCTTTTTTCAATTTATGTATGTCTTTATATTTAAAGTGAGTTTCTTGTAGACAACAAGTGTGTCTTGTTTTGTGATTCACTTTAACAATCTCTGTCTTTTAGTTGGTGTATTTAATCCATTGAAATTTAAAGTGATTATTGACTTAACTATTAGGTTGGTGCAAAAGTGATTGCAGTTTTTGCCATTGAAAGTAATATCTATCAGATTCATCATTGTTTTCTGTTTGTTGTCCTTTTTCTTTGTTTCTGTTTCTGTCTTCCAGTTTTTTTCTGCTTTTTGTGGTTTAATGGATCATTTTATATGATTCCATTTCTCCCTTTCTCTAGCTTATCAATACTTCTTTTTCTATTTTTTTAGTAATTGCCCTAGAGTTTGCAAAATACATTAACAACTAATCTAAGTTCACTTTTAAGTAAAAACTATGCCACTTCATAGGTAATGCAAGTATCTTATAATAAAGTGTTTCTAATTCCTCCCTCCTATCCCTTGTATTATTGCCGTCATTAATTCACTTCTACATAAGCTATAATCATTAAATACATTGTAGCTATTGCTATTATTTTGAATAAACTGTTATCTGTTAGATTAATTAGGAATTAATTTTAAAAAGTTTTTATTTTACCTTCACTTAATTATTTCTAATGCTTTTCCTTTCTTTCTGTAATCTGAATTTCTGCTTATATCTTTTTTCTTCTCTTCGAGGAATTTCTTTTAACATTTCTTGAAAGTCAGGCCTACTGGCAAAAAATTCCCTCAATTTTTGTTTGTCTGAGAAAGTTGTTATTTCTCCTTCACTTTTGAAGAATAACCTCAAAAGGTACAGAACTCCGAGTCAATGATTTTTTTTTTCTCTCAATTCTTTAAATATTTCACACCGTTCCTTTCTTGCTTGCATGAGTTCTGAGGATAAGTCAGAGGTAATGCTTACCTTTGCTCTTCTATAGGTAAGCGGTTTTTCTCTCTGGCCTTTTCCAAGATTTCCTCTGATTTTCTGTAGTTTCTCTTTTTTGAATCTGAGTTTTGCCCTTGTTTCCCAGGCTGGAGTGTGATCTAGGCTCACTGCAACCTCTGCCTCCCAGATTCAAGCGATTCTCCTGCCTCAGCCTTCTAAGTAGCTGGATTACAGGCACCCACTACCATGTCAGGCTAATTTTTGTAGTTTTAGTAAAGACTGGGGTTTCACCATGTTGGCCAGGCTGGTCTCGAACCCCCAATCTCAGGTGAGCCGCCTGCCTTGGCCTCCCAAAGTGCTGGGATTACAGGAGTGAGCCACTATGCCAGGCCTGGAGTTTCAATATGATATGCCTAGTTATAGTTTTTGTTTGTTTATTTTTGTTTTCTTGGCATTTATCATGCCTGGTGTTCTCTGAGAGTTCTGGATCCATCGTCAGTGTCTGAAACTAAATTGGGAAAATACTTGATGATTATTGCCTCAAATATTACTTCTGTCTTGTTCGCCCTCTGGCATTCCCATTATGTATATGTTTCTTACACCTTTTGTAGTTGTTTTGCAGTTCTTGGCTATTCTGTCCCATTTAAAAATCTCATTGCTTTTCAGTTTTAGAAGTTCCCATTGATATGTACTCAGGTTCAGAGATTCTCTCCTCAGCCATGTCCAGGCTGAGGAAATGAGCCCATTCAAGTCACTCTTAATTGTGTTATGGTGTTTTTGGTCTCTAATATTTTCTTTTTATTCTTTCTTAGAATTTTCATCTCTCTGCTTACAATATCCATCCATTCTTGTATGTAATCTACTTTTTCCATTAGAGCCCTTAGCATATTAATTATACTATTTATAAATTCCTGGTCTGATAATTTAAAAACATTTTTAAATTTAATTTTATTTTAAGTTCTGGGGTACATGTGCAGGACATGCAGGTTTGTTATGTAGGTAAATGTGTTCCATGGTGGTTTGCTGCACCTGTCAATTCAACACCTATGTAATTAAGCCCCAAATGCATTAGCTATTGATCCCAGTGCTCTCTCTCCCCCTGCACCCCTCGACGGGCCCCAGTGTGTGTTGTTCTCCTCCCTGTGTCCCTGTTTTCTCATTGTTCAGCTCCCACTTATAAGTGAGAACATGTGGTGTTTGGTTTTCTGTTCCTGTGTTAGATTGCTGAGGAGAATGGCTTCCAGCTCTATCCATGTCCCTGCAAAGGACATAATCTCATTCCTTTTTATGGCTGCATAATATTCCATGGTGTATATGCGCCATATCTTCTTTATCCAGCTATCATTGATGGACATTTGGATTGGTTCCACGTCTTTGCTATTGTGAATAGTGCTGCAGTGAACATACGCATGTATGTATCTTTATAATAGAATTATTTATATGGTTTGATATCCCTTGGAACAAAAAAGTTACAAGGCATAATAAAAGACAAAATACACAGTTTGAGGAGAATGAACAAGCATCAGAATCAGGGTGAGATATGGTAGGAATGTTAGAGAAACTGTGGCATATAGATCTTTAGTGATGGAGTGGTAGTGCCATGGGGAGGGAAAGCATTCTCTAGTTCCGTGATTAGGTTTCAGTCTTTCCGGGAGCCTGTGCTCCTGGACTGTGAACTTCACCAGTGTTTCTCAGTTTTCTTCTTCCTTAGGTGGAACAAGATGTCTAGAAGGGTCTAGAGTTGGGTATTTCCCTTCCCCCAGGTTGGTTAGTTTCAGAGAAAACCTGAATAGGTTAGACTCTGGTTAAAATCGTTTCCCTTGAGAGAAGGCCTTACAAAGAACAGAATGCTCTGCTGTGTTTCAAAACAGTTACTCTTCCCCCTCCCCCATCAGAAGCAGAAGGGATTTTTTTCATTTTTTTCTCTGTTCTTTACTGTGATTTCTGGTAGACCTACTGGAGGTAAAACCCACCAGGTGTGGACAATCCTTCACCCAACACTGGCCCCCTGGAGTTTTAGCCTCTCAGAAATATCCATGTGGATGCTCTAGCATTTTAGGTTTTTCTACCCTGGTTTTGGTTTATGTGGGAGTTTCCATTCACAGGTTTCTGCCATGGTAAGTTGTAATTTTCTGTATCTGCTTGTCTCTCTCCAATTTGAGGGGCAGCAGCTTGCCCTGTGAGCTCAATTCACTGATGGATCTATAAAGAGTTGTGGATTTCCATTAGTTCAGCTTTTTACTTTGGTAGGGCAGAGTGATGACTTTCAAGCTCTTTACATGCCTGATTAGAAACTGGAAATCCTTGTCTTTCGCTTTTCTCCTCCACTTTTAAAAATTGTGGTAAAACACATGTAACATAAAATGTAGCTTCCTAAGCTTTTTAGTATGTACAGTTTAGTGGTATTTAGTACTTACACACTGTGCACACAATCACCACCATTCATCTGAGAATTCTTCGTTTTGCAATACTGAACCTCTCTACCCATTAAACAACAATTCCCAATTCTCCTTCCTCTCCACCCCTGACAAACACCATTCTACTTTCTGTCTCTGAGTACCTTATATAAATGGAAACATATAGTATTTGTCTTTTTGCAAAGCACTATTTCTCATAGCATCGTGACTACAAAGTTCATTTATGTTTAGCATGTGTTACAATTTCCTTCTTTTTAAAGGCTAATATTCCTTTGTATGTATATACCAAATTTTGCTTAAGCATTCGTCAGTTGATGGATATGAGTTGCTTCCACCTTTTAGCTATTGTGACTAATAATACTATGAACATGGGTGTACAAAATCTCTTCAAGATCCTGTACAGGTATTGATCAACTTACGACCTATGCAACTTACGACCATTCGACTTTACGACCACAATCGCTAGCCACGACTGCTCCACTGTAGATTTTTGGAAACACTACAACATTTTGATGTGTATCAAAAATATCGCTACTACCTGGGAGGCTGTGACGACAAAGTGCATGAATGGCATCTGGAAAAATTGTGTTAAGCGCTATGTTAATGATTTTGACGGATTTGACAGTGAACATGAACTTGAAACGATTGGGGAAAAAATAGTAAAACTCGCTAAAGACCCTTCTTTGGAGTGTGAAAAGAAAGATGTCAAAGAGTTGCTAGACAAAGAATCCGGAGAACTTACAAATGAAGAGCTAATCGAACTGGAAGAAGAAAGAGTGGTGGAAGAAGAAAGAAGAGAAGCAGAGAAAGAAGAGGAGGAGCCAGAAAGAAAGTTCACCACTAAGGGATTATCAGAAGGTTTATCTTTACTGAATAAACTTCTTACACATTTCAAAGCAATGCACCCAAACATCGAAGGATTTGCAAGGATTGAACGGATGGCGCACGATGTGTTTCGTCCCTATGGTGAAATTTATGAAGAAAAAAAGAAACATACAATTTAGACAAAGCTCATCATGTTTATGAAAAAACCAACTCCAGTAACCCCAACTGCTACCTCAGATGACATCAACGATCCGCAGCCAGGCACCAACGGCCAATAAAATGTTTCGTACATGTTTATATATTTTGATATGTTTTGCAATTGGGAAAATGTTTCCTATGGTATTTTTTACACCTGTATTTTGTATTTTTGTATGCACCTGTATTTTGTAATTTTGTATGTTTTGCAAACATTAAACCAGTTGTACTGGTAATGCAGTGTTTTACTTAAACCTGACGAATGTAAAAATAAGAAACAAAATGGTGTAGAGATGATACAAATGGCATAAAATGAACAGAGAAAATTATGATATATAACAATAATGAAAGAAAATTATGATAAAATATGACTTATATATTTTTATAACATCATTTCACAGTACTGTACATATAGCCTACTCAACTTACGACCAAATCGTGTTACGACCGGTCTGTCAGAACCAATCGTGGTCGTAAGTCGAGCACTAGCTGTATTCAATCCTTTCAGGTATATATGTAGAGGCAGAATTTGTGAATTACATGGTAATTCTATATTTAAGTTTTTGAGGAACTGTCACACTGTTTTCAGCAGCAGGTGCACCATTTTGCACCTGCACCAGGAATGCACAAGTGTTCCAGTTTTTTCACATCCTTGCTGACACTTGTTATTTGCAGTAATTTTGATAGTAGCCATTCTAATGGGTGTGAAGTGGTATTTCATTGTGGTTTTGATGTGCATTTCCTTACAGATTAGTGATGTTGAACATTTTCTCATGTGCTTATCAGCCATTAATATATCTTCTTTGGGGAAATGTTTACTCAAGTC
The DNA here is from genome assembly GCF_009761245.1 of Sapajus apella. Taxonomy (NCBI): domain Eukaryota; kingdom Metazoa; phylum Chordata; class Mammalia; order Primates; family Cebidae; genus Sapajus; species Sapajus apella. Next base: position 3,274,619 of record NW_022436963.1, read on the forward strand.
CTTCACCTATTTTTGAATCAGGTTTTTGTTGTTGTTTTAGGAGTTTGCTACATATCTGGATATTAATCCCTTATGTAATTTGCAAATATTTTTTCCTATTCTCTGGATTGCTTTCTCTGTTGATAGTGTAGTTTGATGCACAAAGTTTTTAATTTTCACGAGGTCCAATTTTTTTTGTTGTTGTTGTTACCTGTGTCTTTTTTTTTTTTTTTTTTTTTTTTTTTTTGAGACAGAGTTTCGCTCTTGTTACCCAGGCTGGAGTGCAATGGCGCGATCTCGGCTCACCGCAACCTCCGCCTCCCGGGTTCAGGCAATTCTCCTGCCTCAGCCTCCTGAGTAGCTGGGATTACAGGCATGCACCATCATGCCCAGCTGATTTTTTGTATTTTTAGTAGAGACGGGGTTTCACCATGTTGACCAGGATGGTCTCGATCTCTTGACCTTGTGATCCACCTGCCTCGGCCTCCCAAAGTGCTGGGATTACAGGCTTGAGCCACCGTGCCCGGCCTGTTACCTGTGCCTTTCATGCAAGATGAAAGAAATCATTGCCAAATCCAAGTTATAAAGCTTTCCTCTTGTGTTCTTCTAAGAGTCTTAGAGTTTTGGCATTTAAATTTAGATCTTTGACCCATTTTAATTTTTGTATGTAGTGTTAACTAAGGGTCCACCTTCATTCTTTTGCATGTGGACATGCAGTTTTTCTAGCACTGTTTGGTGAAAAGATTATCCTTTCCTCATTGAATGGTCTTGGCACCCTCGTTGGAAGTTAATTGACTGTATATGCAAAGGTTTATTTCTGGGCTCTCTCTTTTATTCCATTCGTTTTTATGTCTGGTTTATTGCCAGTCTGGTGTGTTTGTTTTTTGTTTTTTTTTTTTTGTTTTTTTGAGACGGGCTCATTCTGTCTCCCAGGCTGGAGTGCAGTGATACAATCTCAACTTACTGCAACCTCTGCCTCCCTGGTTCAAGCTATTCTTCTGCCTCAGCCTCCCGAGTGCTGGGACTACAGGCATGTACCACTGCACCCGGCTAATTGTTGTACTTTTTGGTAGAGACGGGATTTTGATCGTGTTGGCCAGAGTGGTCTTGAACTCCTGACCTCAAGTGATCCACCAGCCTCAGCCTCCCAAAATGTTGGGATTACAGGTGTTAGCCATCACACTGGGCCTCCCAGATGTTTTAATTACTGTAGCTTTAGAGTAAGTTTTTTTTAAAAATTCTTTTATTTTACTTTAAGTTCTGGGATACATGTGCAGATTGTGCAGGTTTGTTGCACAGGTATACAAGTGCCATGGTGGTTTGCTGCACCTATCAACCTGTCACCTAGGTTTTAAGCCCTGCATGCATTAGGTAGTTGTCCTAATGCTCTCCCTTACCTTTCCCCCGGCCCCCAAGAGGCCCTGGTGTGTGATGTTCCCCTCCCTGTGTCCATGTGTTCTCACTGTTCAACTCCTACTTAGGAGTGAGAACGTGGTGTTTGGTTTTCTGTTCATGGATTAGTTTGCTGAGAATGATGGCTTCCAGCTTCATCCATGTCCTTGCAAAGGACATAAACTTATTCTTTTTTTCTGGCTGCATAGTATTCCATGGTATATATGTGCTGTGTTTTCTTTATCCAGTCTATCATTGATGGGCATTTGGATTGGTTCCAAGTCTTTGCTATTGTAAATAAGGTGGCAATAAACATATGTGTACATGTGTCTTTATAGTAGAATGACTTATAATCCTTTGGGTATATACCCAGTAATAGGATTGCTGGTTCAAATGGTATTTCTGGTTCTAGATCCTTGAGGAATTGCCATGCTGTCTTCCACAATGGTTGAACTAATTTATACTCCCACCAACAGTGTAAAAATATCCCTATTTCTCCATAGTCTCGCTAGCATCTGTTTCCTGACTTTTTAAGAATTGCTACTCTAACTGGTGTGAGATGGTATCTCACTGTGGTTTTGATTTCAATTTCTTTAATGACCAGTGATGATGAGCCAGTGATGATCAGATTCTATCATTGTCTTTTGATGGTTTGATTATCATGAATCTTGGTATGTTTATGCTACTTGGAGTTTGCTGAACTTCTTGGATGTTTATATTCACACCTTTCATCAAATGTGAAAAGTTTTAATCCATTGTTTCTTTAAATAATTTATTTGTATCCCTCTTTCTTTTCATTCTGAAACTCCCATAATAAATGTTAGTTTGCTTGATGATATCTCACAGGTCCTTTAGGCTCAGTTCACTTTTCTTCAATCTTTTTTCTTTCTGTTCTTCTGACTTGATAATTTTAACCATCGTATCTTCAAGTTTACTTATTCTTTTTTCTGCTTGTGCTACCCTGCTTTTGAATTCCCCTAGTAAATATTCCATTTCAGCTATAGTGCTTTTCAGCTCCTGAATTTCTTTTCTGTTTCTTTTTGTTTTCTCTTTATTGATATTTACATTCTGTTTATACATTGTTTTCTTGACTTTTACTACAGTTTCTTTATTTTTCTGAGCATCTTTAAGACAGTTGTTTCAAAATGTTTGTCTAGTAGGTCTACTACATCATCCTTCTCCAGTGAAAGTTTCTGTTGATTAGTTTTTTTCTTTGAATGGGCCATATGTTTCTGTTTGTTTGTATGACTTATGAATTTAAGAAAATGGAATACTGGGTGTGAACCCCAAAATCTGAGACAGTCTTAGTTAATTTAGAAAGATTATTTTGCCAAGGTTGAAGATGTGCACCTGTGATGCAGCCTCAGGAGGTCCTGATGACACTTGCCCAAGGTGGTCAGAGCACAGCTTGGTTTTATACATTTTAGGGAGACATGAGACATTTATCAATATAAGTAAAATAAACATTGGTTCAGTCTGGAAAGGTGGGACAACCCAAAGCAAAAGCAGGGAGGGAGTTTCCAGGTCACAGGTAGATGAGAGAAAAACGACTGCATTCTTTTGAGTTTCTGATTAGCCTCTCCAAAGGAGGCAATCAGATACGCATTTATCTCAGTGAGCAGAGGGATGACTGAATAGAGTGTGAGGCAGGTTTGTCCTAAGCAGTTCCCAATTTGAATTTTCCCTTTAGCTTAGTGATTTTACAGGCCCAAGATATTTTTTTTTCACATTTTCCCCTATTCCTTTTAAAAAATCTTTTGGTGAAAGCATTTTAAAAGAAAATGAATCTCTGGTACTAGGTTTCATCTAATCTCTCATGGCTAGGATGGTTTATTCCTAGATAGTAGGTCCTGAGTTATTAGGAAAGCTCACTTTTAGAAAGCTGTGAAATTTCATGTCTTATGAAGAGAAAATAGGGGGAGGAGGGAGAAAAACAGCAACAAACAAAAGAACAATTTTGGAAAATAGATATAGGCCACATTACTCTGAAGTCCATACATTAGTAGGCAGGTATGAAAGTGGCTTATGGGCTGGGCACAGTGCCTTTAAGCCAAGCACTTTGGGAGGCTAAGGTGGGCAGATCACCTGAGGTCAGGAGTTTGAGACCAGACTGGCAAACATGGTAGAACCCCATCTCTACCAAAAATACAAAGATTATTTGGGCATTGCGATGCATGCCTGTAGTCCCAGCTACTTGGGAGACTGAGGCAGGAGAATCACTTTAACCTGGGAAGTGGAGGTTGCAGTGAGCCGAGGTCGTGCCACTGTATTCCAGCCTAAGTGACAGAGCGAGACTCCATCTCAAAAAAAAAAAAAAAAAGTGGCTTATGAATGTAAATAGGTTGCTGTTATTTTCTTGTGAAGTTTAAGTTGTCTAGCTTCAATTTACAGGGCTCTATGAAATCAGTTTTTTACATAGGCTTTTAAACTGACTTTGATGAAACTGTGTTCCATAGGAAGAATCTCAGATAAGACTTTTTAAAAGCTGAGCCCAGCCATATATTTGTGCCATCAAATACCTATGAATTGGGTGATCTTCTCCTCTGAACCTTCCAAGATAAACTTGGGGGTCTGCGACCTGTCAGAAACTGACATTCTTCACCTAGCTCAGGTCAGAAATCTTGTACGAGGGCTGTGTAGACAAAGGTATGAGGTCACTTTTTCCAAGGGGCTTTTATTGGCTCCATAAGTCAGGTTTGATTTCTTTCTTTCTTTTTTTTTGGGACGGAGTTTCGCTCTTGTTACCCAGGCTGGAGTGCAATGGCGCGATCTCGGCTCACCGCAACCTCCGCCTCCCGGGTTCAGGCAATTCTCCTGCCTCAGCCTCCTGAGTAGCTGGGATTACAGGCACGCGCCACCATGCCCAGCTAATTTTTTGCATTTTTAGTAGAGACGGGGTTTCACCGTGCTGACCAGGATGGTCTCGATCTCTTGACCTCGTGATCCACCCGCCTGGGCCTCCCAAAGTGCTGGGATTACAGGCTTGAGCCACCGCGCCCAGCCAGGTTTGATTTCTTAAAGGAAAACACACCATTCCAGTCAAAGCCTTCATAAAATAACCAGCTTCTCCAATTGTGTCCTGTTACAGACAAAAACAGGTTTTTATTGTACTTATGCAAATAACTGTATTGTTATAAGTTAAGAATACTCACAAATAGTTTTCAAATTCTGGAGAAATCACATAGAGAGAAACAAATATGCTCCAAATTTTGTTCATAGGAGTATAGTTTATTGTTAAAAGCTGTCAATAGCTTAAACAAAGTTTTCTTGACGCTGAAAAACAAAACAAAGAATCAGCAACGTTTAAATAAAAAGTTATAAAGATTACTTTAGTCTTCTATCAGTTCAGCTCATGCAGTTAACTTATGTTCTGCTTGATATTCATGAACATTTCAGCGCTCCAGGAGAGTCCTGAAAGATTTTCCTCTATTCTAATGTCACAGTCTCCAAAGTTAGCAGAAACCTGCATTTAAAAACACCTGCTCGACTTCTATAGCTGATTATAATAGGTAATTATAATTATTATACTATAATTATTACATTATAGGTGATTATAAAACCACCTTCTAAAGAGGACCAAAACAAGACAATTGGGAGGCAGATTTGCCCTAAGCAGATCCCAGCTTGACTTTTCCTTTTAGCTTAGTGATTTTGGGGGCCCAAGATATTTTCCTTTCACACTGGGCATATGATGAATAATGTAGTAACTCTGGAAATTAGGTTCTCCCCCTTTCCCAGAGTTTGCTGGGTTTTTTTTTTTTTTCTTTCTTTTTAACATTTAAGTTGTTGTGAGTTGTCTCTGTGCCAGGATCAGCCTGAAGTGCAAACTTAAGGTCTCTCAGGTCTTTTCTAGACCTGTCCCTTTTCCTGGGTATGTGTAATGACTTTCTAACTTGGTTGCTTGGAATATCCTAGTTTTTAAATCCTTGGCTCCCAAAAGAGGAAAAAGAGAAAAATGAAATGTGGTGGGAAAAAAAGACATTCTAGCCCTCTAAATCTTTTCGATGTTGCTTCAGCTGGAGGGGGAGGGGCTTGCAACAATGGGTCGAGGGTGTGGCAGGTTGTAACAATTGCTGCCCACTTCTGTGTCTGACCTCTGTGATCAAAAACAGCAATCAATAATCAGAGTACAAATTGCCAATATTTGGAGGACAGGATCCTCATTGCCTACCTGAGTTCCTGGGAACTGTGCAAGCTGTTCCTGGAATATGTGCATGGATGCCTACCACAATGCTTGGGGGTGGGTAATGGGTAGATACTGCCATGCTTAGAACTGAAATGGATCAAAGTTAACCACAAATCCAAGACTTAGCAAGTTGCAAGCCTTCTTCTAGACTCCAGAGTTCCAAAACAGCTACATCAGGTAGATTGTGCCAGCACAGTAGTTGCCTAGACATAGAGATCGACCCCTGCCATCTATCTGCCCAGAATCCTCCCTCCTTCACTTTTGAAGGATAATTTTGCTGGATACAGAATTCTAGCTTGGGGTTTAAAAATTTTCAATTCCTTAAATATTTCAATCCATTCTCTTCTTGCATGATTTCTGAGCAAAGTTCAATGTAATTTTTATCTCGTACCTCTGTAGGTAATGCATTGCTTTTCCTCTGGCTTCTTTCAGAAGTTTCTCCTTTTCTTTGCTTTTCTGCAATTTGACTATGATATGCCTAGGTGTAGATATTTGGATATTTACCCTGGCTGTTGTTCTGTGAATTTCCTGGATATGTGTTTTGTTGTCTGTCATTAATTCTGGAAAAAGTTCAGCCATTATTACTTTAAACATTTCTTCTGTTTTTTTTCTCTTTTTTCTTCTGGTGGTCACATTATGCATGTGTTACAGCTTTTGTATTTACCTTACAGTTCTTAGATGTTGTGTTCTATTTTTTCATTCATTTTTCTCTCTGCATTTCAGTTTGGGAAGTTTGTATTGACATGTTCTCAAGGTCACTGATTTTTTTTTTTTTCCCTTAGCCATGTCCAATCTATTCATAAGCCTATCAAACACATTCTTCATTTCTGTTGCTTTTTTTTTTTCTAGCATGTTGCTTCATTACCCCTCTCTTCTTGCCTGTTGTTCCCCTTTCCACTAGCATCCTCAGCATGTTCATCATAGTTATATTACTCTCCCAGTCTGATAATTCAAAAATCCATGCCCTCTGGGTCTGGTTCTATTGCCTGCTTTGTCTCTTCAGATTGTGGGTGTTTTTATTTTATTTTATTTTATTTATTTATTGAGATGAAGTTTTGCTCTTGTTGCCTGGGCTGGAGTGCAATGGCATAGTCTTGGCTCACTGCAACCTCCGCCTTCCAGGTGCAAGTGATTGTCCTGCCTCAGCCTCTCCAGTACCTGGGATTACAGGTGTCTGCCACCATGCCCAGGTAATTTTTGTATTTTTTAGTAGAGATGAGGTTTCGCCATGTTGGCCGGGCTGGTCTAGAACTACTAACCTCAGGTGATCCTCCCACTTCAGCCTCCCGAAGTGCTGGGATTACAGGTGTAAGCCACCACGCCCAGCCTTATTTTAGTTATTTTTTGCTATGCTTTGTAAGAGGTAAATGGAACTGAGGTAAATAGGCCTTTGTGTGAAGCTTTATGATTATCTGGGTAGATGTTAGGCTGTCTTTACTGTGGTGTGGCTAGAGGTAATTTCCTCAAGTGTCCTTGTTTTTGTCTCCTCTGCTGTCTTTGGCTTTCCCTTGAGACTTCTTAGAGTCAGAGCTTGCAATTCTTCTAACTGTAGTCCCTTGTTGTTATACAGGCACCCTGTTGATATAACGGTAAAATGTAGGGGGAAGGGAAGCATTGTAAAATCCTATAAGCAGGTCTCAGGCAGTGAGCCTGTGCCCCGGGGATGTGACTTTCACAAGTGCTTCTCAGCACAATCACTTACCATAGATAAGACAAGAAGGCTAGAGAGGGGTGAGTTGAGTATTTTCCTTTCCCCTGCATGAGTTAGGCTTTGGTAGAATACTTTCCCTTGAGAGCACCTCTTTGTTAAGGTGACCAGAACACTCTGCATATATTTCAAGATGGTTACTGTTTCCATCCAGCTGCTGGAGGGCATATTTTCCCCATCTTTACTGTGAGAACTTGTGGGATTCCTAGAGGTAAAACTCATGAAAGTGAGTGGGGGTACTCATAGGGCTGTGCCTCAAAAGGTTTTTATTTCTCAAGCTAGTGCATACCCCAACTTAGCAATTAGTCAATTATTCTGTCTTCCTATTTGTTGTGATTCTCCATATTCGCTTATTTCTCCAGTTTTGGGGGCAGTAGTTTGTCCTGTGATGTAAATTCTCTGATAAATCTAGGAAGAATTGTTGATTTTTGTTCAGCTTTTTTTTTTCTTTTTAAAATGAGGATGGGAGTGATGACTTTCATGCTCTTTGCATGTGAAACTAAAAGTGAACCATACCTTTTATTTTTAAATTTTATTTTATTGTGGCTTAACATAAAATCTATGCATTTGGTTTTTACTTGTCTTATTATACTGCCCAGGCCCTCCAGTGCAACACTGAATAAAAGTGGTGAAAATAGACATGTTGTCTTATTCCAAATAATGGAGAGAAAATATTCAACATTTGAACAGTAATTAACATCACTTTTAGGTTTTCTGTGGATGTCTTTTATCAGATTGAAAGTATTTCCTTTATTCTTCATTTTCTGAGATTTTCTATTATAAATGATGTTGAATTAAAAAAATAATTTTCTGCACTTATTGAGAAAATCGTATGGTCATGTTAAATTACATTAAATTTTCAGCTTTTTTGAGATACAACTGACAAAAATTATACATGTTTAGGGTGTAAAACTTTATGTTTTGATATATGTATATATTGTGAAGTGATCACCACAACCAAGATAATTAACATATTTATCACCTCACATAGTTACCCTTTTTTTATGGTGAGAACACTTAAGGTTTACTCTTTTAGCAAAATTCACATAGACAATACAGTATTGTTATATATAGTCACATTGCTGTTCGTTAACTCTCCAGAATTTATAAAACTGTACTCTGATCGACCGCTCCTCATTTGCCCCTCCTCTCAGCTCCTGGCATCCACCATTCTACTCTTTGCGTCAATAAGTTTGACTATTTTAGATTCCACATGTCTGTGAGATCATGTAGAATATGTCGTTCTGTTCCTTGCTTATTTCACTTAGCATAATGTTCTCCAGGTGCATTCATGTTGTTGCAAATGGCAGGATTTATTTCTTTTTAAGGGCGAAAAATTATCTTTTTGTATATGTAAATAGAGAAAGGAAAATGTGAGATATATAGTGATATATAGATTTTTTAATATAGATAAATATATATGTGTATATATATATATATATATATGCAGATGTTTTTTCAAGGTACGATTTAATTTCCTTTGGATATATGCCCAGATGAGGATTGCTACAAACAGTGCATAAGGGTTCTCTTTTCTCCACATCCTTGCCAACACTTGTTATCTTTTGTCTCTTTGCTAATAGCCATTCTAACGGGTGTGAGATGACACCTCATTGTGGTGTTCATTTGCATTCCCCTGATAATTAATGATGTTGAACACCTTTTCATATCCTGTCGGCCATTGTGTATCTTCATTTGAAAAATCTGTTTATGTCCTTTGCTCATTTTAAAAACAGTTTTTTTTTGGTTATTAAGTTGTATGAGTTTATTGCATATTTTGGATTTGGACTCCTTATCAGATATGGTTTGCAAATATTTTTTCCCATCCCATAGGTTTTCCCTTCACTCTGTTGATGTTGTGCTTGCTATCCAGAAGCTTTTAATTTGATGCGATACCATTTGTCTATTTTTGCACTTGTTGCTTATGTTTTTGATGTCATATTCAGAAAAATCTTTGCCCAGACCAATGTCAAGAAGCTTTCCCTCTTGTTTTCTTTTAGAAGTTTTACAGTTTCAGGTCTTGTGTTTAAGTTTTAAAGTCACTGTGAGTAATATTTGTATATAGTGTGATGTACATAGTGTTCAATTTCATTTTTCTGCGGTTGCATACCCAATGTTCCCAATATCATTTATTGGAGAGACTATGTGTTCCTATTCAGTGTTTTTAGCATCTTTGTTAAAAATCAACTGACCATAAATTTGTGGATTTAATTCTGAGCTCTCTATTCTGTCTCATTGGTGTGTCTGTTTTTATGCCAGTATCATGCTGTTTTGATTACTATAGCTTTGTAGCATATTTTGAAATCAGGTAGTATTATGCCTCCAGCTCTTTTCTTGCTCAAGATTGCTTTGACTATTTGGAGTTTTGTAACTTTATGTGATTTTCAGGATTTTTTTTTTCATTTATGCCAAGAATGCCATTGGTGTTCTCATAGGGATTGCACTGCATCTGTACATTGCTTTGTGTAGTAAGGACATTGGATAAATAACAATATTAATTATCCAATCATGAACATGAAACACCTTTCTATTTATCTATGTCTTGTTTAATATCATTCATCAATGTTTTACAATCTTCTGTGTATATGCCTTTCACTTCTTTAGCTGAGTTTATTCCTACATCTTAAAAAAAGTTATTGTAAATGGGATTGTTTCTTGATTTCCTTTTTTGGATAGTTTGTTGTTAGTATATAGAATTGCTACTGCCAGTCATGGAGGCTCAAATCTGTAATCCAGGCACTTTGGGAGGCCAAGGAAGAATTGCTTGAAGACCAAGAGTTCAAGACCAGCCCAGGCAACATAGCCAGACCCTGCTTCTGTGAAAAAGAGGCTGGGCATGGTGGCTCACATCTGTAATCCTAGCACTTTGGGAGGCCTAGGCAGGTGGATTGCTTGAGCCCAGGAGTTTGAGACCAGCCTGGGCAGCATGGTGAAAACCCATTTATTAATAACAATAATAAAAATTACCTCCCACAATTCCCATGTGTTGTTGGAGATACCTAGTAGGAGGTAATTAAATTATGGGGGTGGGTCTTTCTCATGCTATTCTCATGATAGTGAATATGTCTCATGAGATCTGATGGTTTCATAAGGGGGAGTTTCCCTGCACAAGCTTTCTTCTCTTGTTGGCCACCATGTGAGACCTTCTGCCATGATTGTGAGGCCTCCCAGCCATGTGGAACTGTGAGTCCATTAAACCTCTTTCTTTCATAAATTGCCCAGTCTTGGATAGGTCTTTATCAGCTTTGTGAAAATGGACTAATAGAATATATATCACTATAAATTTCTCTCTTAGTGCTGCTTTTGCTGAGTCCCATAAATTTTGGTAGGTTGTGTTTTTGTTTGTTTGTCTGAAGATATGTTTTTAAAATCCCCTTTTGACTTCCTCTTTGACCCAATGGTGGTTCAAGAGTGTGTTGTTTAGTTTTCATGTTGTGTAAATTTTCCTTTCTAAAAAATTATTATTGATATCTAATTTCAGTTTGTTGTGGTCAGAAAAAATACATGAAATAATTTTGATCTTAAATTTGTTAAGACTTGTTTTTTTGGCTTAACATGTGATCTAAAGGCCGGGCGCGGTGGCTCAAGCCTGTAATCCCAGCACTGTGGGAGGCCGAGGTGAGTGGATCACGAGGTCAAGAGATCGAGACCATCCTGGTCAACATGGTGAAACCCCGTCTCTACTAAAAATACAAAAAATTAGCTGGGCATGGTGGTGCATGCCTGTAATCCCAGCTACTCAGGAGGCTGAGGCAGGAGAATTGCCTGAACCGGGGAGGCGGAGGTTGCGGTGAGCCGAGATCGCGCCATTGCACTCCAGCCTGGGTAACAAGAGCGAAAACTCTGTCTCAAAAAAAACAAAAACAAAAACAAAACATGTGATCTATTCTGAAGAATGTTCTGTGTGCTCTTGAGAATGAATGTATATTCTTCTGCTGCTGGGTAGAATGTTCTTTTTGTGTCTATTAGGTTCGTTTGGCCTATATTTTTGTTCAAGTCAGCTGTTTATTTATTTATTTATTTTTTTTGAGACGGAGTTTTGCTCTTGTTACCCAGGCTGGAGTGCAATGGCCCAATCTCGGCTCACCGCAACCTCTGCCTCCTGGGTTCAGGCAATTCTCCTGCCTCAGCCTCCTGAGTAGCTGGGATTACAGGCGCGCACCACCATGCCCAGCTAATTTTTTGTATTTTTAGTAGAGATGGGGTGTCACTATGTTGACCAGAATGGTCTCGATCTCCTGACCTCGTGATCCACCCGCCTCGGCCTCCCAAAGTGCTGGGATTACAGGCTTGAGCCACCGTGCCCGGCCACAAGTCAGCTGTTTCTTTATTGGCTTTTCTATCTGGATGTTTTATTCATTTCTAAAATTAAGGATATATTCAATATAATCCATAGGCTTTTAAAAAGTGGGGTATAGAAGTCCCCTGATATTATTGTATTGCTATTAATGTCTCCCTTTAGATTTGTTGATATTTGCTCTGCATGTTTAGGTGTTCTGATATTGAGTGCATGTACATTTAGAATTGTCATATCTTCCTTTGTGTTGGCCCTTTATCATTAGATAATGAATTTCTCCATCTCTTGTGACAGTTTTTTACTTAAGAGTCTATTTTGTCCAATATTAATATAGCTACCCCTGCTCTCTGTTGGTTACCATTTGCATGAAATATATTTTGCCATTCCTTCACTTTAAGCCTATTTATGCTCTTAAATTTAAAGTGAATCTTTCGTAGACAGCATATTGCTGGATGTTGCTGTTGTTGTTTGATCCATTTTTGGCTACTCTATGCCTTTTGATTGAAGAGTTAAATCCATTTACATTTAAAGTGATTATTAATAGATAACTTACTATAGCTATTTGTTTTTTTTTTGCCTATTTTATAGTTGTTTTATTTCTTTCTTTCTCTCTTCCTGGTTTCCTTTGTTTTTTGATGATTTTCTGTAATGCTTTGTTTAAATTCTTTCTTTTTCCTTTTTTTTTTTTTTTTTCCTTTTTTTTGAGACAGAGTCTTGCTCTGTCCCTTAACCTGGAGTGCAGTGGCATGATCTTGGCTGACTGCAACCTCTGCCTCCCAGGTTCAAGCAATTCTCATGTCTCAGCCACCTGAGTAGTGGGGACTACAGGCGTGCACCACCACACCAGCTAATTTTTTTTTTTTCATTTTTAGTAGAGATAGGGTTTTGCCATGTTGGCCGGGCTGGTCTCGAACTCCTGACTTCAAGTGATCTGCCTGCCTCAGCCTCCCAAAGTGATGGGATTGCAGGTATGAACCACCACATTCAGCCTAAATTCTTTTGTTTAAACTTCTATATCTATTCAGAGTCTTTTTTGTGTGTGGTTATCTCTAGGTTTGCATAAAATATCTTGTATTTATAACCATTTATTTTAATTTGGTAACAACTCACCTTCAATTCCATACAAAAATTCTACACTTTTACTCCCTGCACCCACTTTATTTTCTTGTAGTTTACATTTACTTTTTAAAATATTTTGTATATATTAACAAAGTTTTTTTTTACTTTCATATTAGGGTTAAAAGTATTTTATGACTCATAATGTTACATAATTTTGTATATTTCTATGTATTTACCAGTGAGATTTATGTTCTTATATGCTTTAATATTGCTGTTTAGCATGTTTTTATTTTTTGTTTTAATTTGAGGAACTCCCTTAAGCATTTCCTGTAAGGCGGGGCTAGTGGTAATGAATTCCCTCAGTTTTTTTTTTTTTTTTTTTTTTTTATTGTTTATCTTTCCTTTATTAAAGAAAAATTTTTCTTCTTTTCTTTTTTTTTTTTTTTTTTTTGGGGGGGTGGATGGAGTCGCTCTGTCACCCAGGCTGGAATGTAGTGGCATGAGCTTTCTGCAACCTCCACTTCCCATGTTCAAATGATTCTCCTGCCTTAGCCTCCCAAGTAGCTGGGATTACAGGCATGTGTCACCACACCCAGCTAATTTTTGTATTTTTAGCAGAGACAGGGTTTCACCATATTGACCAGGCTGCTCTCAAACTCCTGCCTCAAGTGATTCACCTGGCTTGGCCTCTCAAAGGATTGGGACTACAGATGTAAGCCACTGCACCTAGCTTTTTTTCTTCTTTTAGAGACAGGGTCCCACTATGTTGTCCAGGATGGCCTTGAGTTTCTGGGCTCAAGTGATCTGCCCATCTTTGCCTCCCAAAGGGCTGGGATTATAGGTGTGAACCACTGCACCTGGCCTCTCCTTCACTTTTAAGGATTAATTTTGCTAGGTATAGTATTCTTGGTTGGCAGTTTTGTTTTGTTTTTTCTTTCAGTGCTTTGAATATCTTATTCTCTCTTTCTGGGCTTTTAAGTGTTAAAATGGTAAACTGAGACTCAACAAAATTTTAGAGTTTATTTGAGCTAACAGTGGTTCATGAATTGGGCATCTTCAAGCCTGAAGTGGTTTGGGAGCTTGACTGAGAAAACAAAAGGAGGAGGCTTTTACAGGACAAATATGGAAGTAAAGCAAACAAAATATTTGATTAGTTACAGTTATACAGTTGCCTTATTTGGTCTACCCTATTGGAAGGTTCCTAATTATATGTTTGTTGTTGCTTCTGATTGGTTGAACTTAAGTTCTTTTTTTCATATAGTCACATATAAAAAATGGCTAGAGTTAAGTTTTGCTTATGTTTGTAAATCAACCAAAGTTAAGGTCACTTATTAGGCCTAATTCACTTTGTTCTACTCAGGAGTTCTTTGGGCCTTGTCTTCGCATAATTTGCTTTAACACAAGGTTTCTGCTGATAAATATAATGATAGTCTTATGGGGGTTTCCTCACTTGTGACACGTTGCTTTTCTCTTGTTGAAAAAAATTCTCTTTTGTTTCTGACTTTTGAAAATTTAATTATAATGTGCCTTGATATAACCTCTTTATGCTAAACCTGTTGAGATGCTTTGGATTTCTTGAATATGAATATCTATTTTATTTACCAGATTTGGGAAGTTTTCAGTCATTATTTCTTTAGATTATCTTTCTGCTCTTTTCTCATTCCTTTCTCTTTCTGTGACTCTCATAATGTATTTGTTGATTGTCTTGACGGTGTCTCATGCATCCTGTAGGCTTCCTCCACTTTGTTTTCAGTCTTTTTTCTTTTTGTTCCTCTGACTGGATAATTTCAAGTGACCCGTCTTCTAGTTTGCTAATTTGTGCTTCTGCTTGATATAGTCCATTGTTGAAGTTCTCTATTTGTTTTCATTTTATTCATTATATTCTTTAGCTCCAGAATTTGTTTGGGTTTTATGATTTTGATCTCTTTCTTGAACTTATTGCTTTGTTCATGCATTGTTTTCTTGATTTTGTTGAGTTACCTGTATTCTTTCATAGCTCACTGAGCTTTAATAAAAAATAGTTATTTGAATTCTTTGTCAGGCAATTAATAATTCTCCATTTCTTTTGGGTTTGTTACTGAAAATTTATGTGTTCCATTGGTGATGAAACCTTTTCCTTATTTTTTTGTGTGTTTATTATAGGTTTGCATTGGTATCTGCATATTTAAAAAAGTAGTTACCTCTTTCAGAATTAATGGATTGGCTTCAGTCAGGAAAGGCACATACAACTGTTGGTGAGTGTGAGGGCATCAATTGGATGAAGTACATGGCTGAACCAAGTCTAAGGACAGGTGGGAATACCAGTTCTGAGGACACATGGAGTATTATTCTGAGGGTACCTGGGGTTGCTCATTCTGGGGATGTATGATAGCACCAGTTTCAGAGGTACATAGTAGCATGAATTTGGGAGGAGAGGCATGGCAGTACTGAGAGTCCAGGGGATACATCAGCACTGGATTTTGTGGGCATGAAGTACCACTGGGTCTGGGATGCCCAAGGATGGTGGCACAATGGTTGATAAAAGAAGGAATGAAGTGGCTTCAGTTCCAGGGGGCATAGATTTGTGGGCATAGATTTATAGGGCATGGATGGCAGTGCTAGGTCCTGAGTGTGGGTGTATGCACAGTGGCACCAGGTCCAGAACACAGGTGCACTTGTGGTGGCATGACATGGGCTTGGGATGACTCTGTCAGCTGGAATCCATGTCTATAAAGACTAGGGGTCCTCAACAGTATTGAGGGTCATTGTGGTCTTCAGTGATGAAAGCTACTGGGATTTTCCTTCTCTCCTTTTCCTCCACAGGGAAAAGTTGTGGCTAAAGAGATTCCTCTCGGCTCTGAGCTATGCCAGCCTAGAAGATGGGGGATGGGGTGAAGGTAAAATGATTTTTCACTTTTCCTCTGTTCTTGTGCTCCCCTGGGTTATTGCATTTTCTTAACTATATTCTGGAGCTCTCACAGAGCTATTTTCATCCCTAGATTGCCAAATTATTGTATTTATGGGTATGAGAACTGGAACTCCCCTAGTTAACTATCTTGTTATGTCACTCCCTTACATTGATTTTTTTTTTTAACTCTAATCTTATGACAGATTAACACTGAATTTTTTTAAAAATAGGGTCTTGCTCTGTTGCACAGGCTGGAGTGCAGAGGCATGATCATGGTTCACTGCAGCCTTGACCTCTTGGGCTCAAGTGATCCTCCTGCCTCAGTCTCCCAAGTAACTAGGAATACAGGTGTATGCCACTACATTTGGCTATTTTAAAAAAATAGAGATGGGTTTTTGTTATGTTGCCCAAACTGATCTTGAACTCCTGGCCTCAAGTGATCCTCCCACCTTGGCCTCCCAAAGTTCTAGGATTACAGGTATGAGCCATTGTGCCTGGCCTGAAATGATTTTAAATGTTAAATGGAATTGCCACGCTAGATCATTTTATTTTCAACTTAGGTTTTACTGGGAACTATGTTTCCCAGAATCCTCTTCCATGTGTACTTCTGAGTGAGGGTCAGTCCAAAGTGAAATTGCATAAGATTCAAAAGGTGTAAGTGAAGCAGCATATAATACTCTTTAAAGGTTGACATTGGTTAGCAATTAAGATTCAAGTGCAGACCTGTTGAGGGGATTCCAATTTGTCCTGATTTTCCTACCCTACATCCGGCTCTCCTTCCTGACAGTCAGTCTTGCTGACCAACACTGGCCTCAGGCCCAACACCAGATGCTTTGCTGCAAATTCACAAGGTAGAAACCACAAAAATTAGCTACCTTCCATGGCATTCTATGTTAGCCTCTACTCCCTCCTCATCAGTTCTCATCCAGCAGCTGGACATGCTTACTTTTTAGAGTTCTCTGTAAACTCTGACTTATTCACTCTTAGTACTGGTTAGTGACTTTTCTCTGATCTTCAGCTCTATTTTTTAGATTTTTTTTACTTCTTCACTTCCTCCCACAACTGTGTGAGGTCTATTTCTTGTATTACATTTTGAAATGTAACATTATTAAGAGCAGCTTTAGATTTACAGAAAAACTGTACAAAAAGCTCAAGTTGTCATATACCCTCTCTTCACCCCTGACTCACAGTTTCTCCTATTATTAACACTATGCTTTAGTGTGGTACATTTGTTACAACTAACAAACCAAAAATAATACACCATTATTAGCTAAAGTCCATAGTTAACATTTAGGTTCATGTTTTGTTTTGTACAGTTGTATGGTCTTTGACAAATGCATAATGTAATGTATCCACCATGACCGATAATACATTTTTAATACTCATGGTGGTTCTTCTTTCATTTTATGCCTTTAGTGTTATATGTAAAAAGTCTTCACCATACATAAGGTCATCTAGCTTTCTTCCTATGTTATCTTCTAGGAGTCCTACAGTTCTGCATTTAGATTTTGGTCTATAATCCATTTGGTTTAATTTATTGCCAAATATTTTATTCTATTTGACGATATTTTAAAATTTACTTATATGGAGTACAAGTGTAATTTGTTATACACAACTCAGAGATTTAGGTTTTCCATCACCTGAATAACATACATTGTACCCATTAGGTAATTTCTCATATTTGATGCTATTTAATGGAATAAGTTTTCTTGATTTTATTTTTGGATGGTCATTGCTGATATATGGAATTACAGTTAATTGATTTTTGTATATTGATCTTATGTATTCAACCCTGATAAACTTGTTTATTACTTCTAATAATTGTTTTTGAAGATTCCCAAGGATTGCTACATTGGCAATCGTGTCATCTATGAGTAAAGACAGTTTTATTTCTTACTTTATAATCTGAATTTGATGCATTTCATCTTTTCTTCCCACTTTCCTCTTTCTTTGTCTTTCCTTCTCTCCACTGTTTCTTCTCTTCCTTCTTTTCTTAACCTGATTGCGCTGGCTAGAATGTTTATTATATGTTGAATATAAGTGGCAAAACTAAACATCCTTGCAGTTTTATTGATTTTAGGGGAAAATAATGCAGTCTTTCATAATGAAGTATGGTGTCAGCTGTAGCTTTTCTTAGTTTTTTGAGAAATTTTTGAATGGGCATTAGATTTTGTCAAATGCAGTTTTGTTTTTTTTTTAGATAGAGTCTTGCTATGTTGCCCACCCAGGATGGAGTGCAGTGGCATGATCTTGGCTCGTTGCAACCTCCACCTCCTGGGTTCAAGTGATTCTCTTGCCTCAGCCTCCCAAGTAGCTAGGACTACAGGTGTGTGCCACCATGCCCAGCTAATTTTTGTATTTTTAGTAGAGACAGAGTTTCACCATGTTGGCCAGGCTGGTCTCAAGCTCCTGAACTCAGGAGATCTGCCTGCCTCAGCCTCGCAAAGTGCTGGGATTACAGGTGTGAGCCACCGTACCCAGTCCCTGTTTTTTTGTCTGTTGAGATGATCATTGTTTTTAGCCTTTATTCTATTTAATATCATATTGAATTAATTGATATTTGGATGTTAAACCAACTTCGAATTCCTTGGATAAATTCCACTTGGGCATGGTGTCAAATCCTTTTATATATTGCTGAATTTAGTGTGCTAATATTTTTTAAGGCTTTTTGTATATATGTTCATGAGATATATTTTTGTAGTTTTCTTTTACTATAATATCTTTGTCAGGATTGTGTATTATTTCTTCTTTAAATGTTTTGTACAATTCACTAGTGAAGCCATCTAAGCATGGACTTTTCTTTATTGAAAAATTTCAAATTAATAATTAAATATCCTAACCTGGGCAACATAGTGAGACCCCATCTGTACAAAAAATAATTTTTAAAAAGTTGGACATGTAGCACATGCCTGTAGTCCTAGCCACTCAGGAGGCTGAGATGGGAGGATCACTTCATAGTGCCACTGCTCACCAGCTTAGGCAACAGAGGGAGACACTGTCTCAAAGAAATTAATAATAATTAAGTGTCTTTGCTTGTTATTAATCTTTTCAAATGTTTTGTTTCTTCTTGAGTGAGTTTTGGTAATTTGTGTCTTTCCAGGAATTTGTCTAACATAAACTGTCCATTTGTTGATATAGAGTAAGGTCGGTAGTGATGACCCATCTTTTATTTCCGATTGTGGTAATTTGTTCTTTTTTTTCTTGGTAACTGTAGCTAAGAATTTGCTAATTTTGTTGCTCTTTTCAAAGAACCAACTTTTGGTTCCATTGTTTTTCTGTTTTCTATTTCATTGAATCTTTATGATTTCCTTCTGTATGCTTGATCTGGGTTTAGTTGAGTATCCTTTTTCTAATTTCTTAAGGTAGAAACTTAAATTATGTATTTGAGGCTTTTTTCTTTTATGAGTGTTTAGTGCTCCTCCTAACCACTGCTTTAGCTGCATTCCATAATTTTTGATCAATTTTGTTTTTCTTTTCATTCAGTTAAAAAATATTTTTTTGTTACAGGGTCTCACTCTGTTGTTCAAGTGCTTACAATGTGTATCTCAACTTATCACAATATACATTTGACTAATGTTAACTTAATTCTGGGAGTCATACAGCACCTGGCATTTTCAGATTGCTTCTTTTACTTAGCAACATGTTTTCAAGGTTTTTTCCATGTCTTCTTTGGTAACTTGATATCTCATTTCTTTGTACCACTGAATAATATTACATTGTATGGATGTACCACAGTGTGTTTATCCATTAACCTATTGAAGAACATCTTGGTTGCTTTCCAGTTTTGGGTGATTATTAATAAAGTTATTGTAAATATTTGAGTGCAGGTTTTGTGTGGACACAAGTCCCATTCATTTAGGTAAATACCAAGAGGCACAATTGCTGGATAATACGGCAAAAGTTTAGTTTTTTTTTTTTAATCAAACTGACAAACTGGCTATCCTCTGGAGGGGCTATACCATTTTGCATTTCCATTAGCAGTGAATGAGAGTTCCTATTGCACCATATTCTCATCAGCGTTTGGTGTTGTCAGTGTTTGGATTTTGGCCATTTTAGTAGCTATGCAGTGATATCTTATTATTATTGTTTTGACTTACAATTTCCCAATGGCATATCATGGTCAACAACTTTTTATATGTTTACTTTCCATCTGTATATCTATCTTCTTTAGTGAACTGTTTAGATTTTTTTTCTCATTTAAAAATTGGTTTTCTTATTGTTGATTTTTAATAGTTTTTTTTTTTTTTTTTGGTATGTTTTGGACAACAGTCCTTTATCAGATATATCTTTTTGGAAATGTTTTCTGTGAGTCTTTGGCTTCTTTTTACTCTCTTAATAGTGCCAAGAAGTTTTTAATTCTACTTTATCACTTTTTAAATTTGTTAATTTTTTCCGTTATGGATCATGCTTTTGCTAAAAAGTCATTGCTGAAAGCAAGGCCACCTAGATTTTTTCTATGTTATCTTCTAGGAGTTTTACAGTCTTATACTTTACATTTAGGTCAATGATCTATTCTGAGTTGATTTTTGTGAAAGGTATAAGGTCTGTGTCTAGATTCATTTTTTGGCATGTGGATATGCAGTGTTCAACCATTTGTTGAAAAGACTATCATTTCTCCATTGTCTGAATGCCTTTGCCCCTTTCTCTATAACCAGTTGACTGTATTTATGTGTGTGCGTGTGTGTGTGTGTGTGTGTGTGTGTGTGTGTGTGTTTTGTGGATCTATTTTGGGGCTTTCTTTTTTGTTCCATTAATTTGTTTGTCTCTTCTTTCACCATGTCCACACTACCTTGATCACTGTAGCTTTATAGTGACTCTTGAAGTTGAGTAGTACTCCTTCTTCCTCTTCCTCCTCCTCTCCTTCTTCTTATTCCTCCTCTTCATCTTCTTCTTCTCCTCCTCCCCCCTCCTCCTCCCTCCTTCTCCTCCTTCTTCTTTTCCTTCTCCTCCTCCTCCTTCTTCCTCTTTCTCTTCCACTTCATCCTTTTCTCCTCCTTCTCCTTCTTCTTTCTTCTTCTTCCTCCTCCTCCTCCGTATTATGGTGGCTATTCTGGGTCTTTGGCCTTTTAATGTAAACTTTAGAATCAGTTTGTTGCTATCCACAAAATAACATCCATGATTTTGATCAGGATTCTGCTAAATCTTCTCAAATTGGGAAGAATTGAAATCTTAACAATGTTGAAGTTTTTAATCCATGAACATGTAATAGCTCTCCATTTAGATATTCTGTGACTTCTTTTGCCAAGGTTCTGTAGTGTTCCTCACATAGCTCTTGCACATACTTTGCTAGATTCATACATAAATCTTTCTTTTTCTCTTTTTTAGGAGTTGTCCTAATGTAAATGGTGTATGTATTTTTATTTAAAAATGTATCCATCTTGCAGAACTGAAACTATATCCATTGAGGTATTCAGTTTTAAATTTCAAATTGCGATTGTTCATTGCTGGCATATAGGAAAACAATTTTTGCATGTTAACCTGTACCCTGCAACTTATTGTACTTATTTATTAGTTCTAGAAAAACTTCATTTTTTAATTTTAATTTTCTGTAATTCTACTTCAATTCTATACTCCTCTATCTCTTGGCTAAAATAGTAATCTAATGAATTTCTGACAAACTCAATCACTTCTGTTTGTTTCTCAGTCATTTAGGGGCTTCTTGCCCTCTCCTGCTCTTCCCTAGATTGGCATCCACGTATTAGGTGTTAGTGCACTGTTCTGGCAGATCTGGAAGGTGCCTAGCTGGTGGCTCCTTCACCATGTTGGCATTGGCTGTTGATATCTGCACATTCACATATGTAGCTAAGTCCCAAGCTTTGGAGACTGGAGGGGGTGGGTCCTGGCCCCTCTCTGCTGAGGCCACCTTGTTGCCAATTCTACACTGTTGCTGCTACCACTTGCTGGCTGAGCTTGTGGGAGAAGTACGTACTGTGATCTTGCTTTCTTTTCTGGGCCCCACCCAGGAAAAGAACACTGGTACCCTTGCTCTCAGGTTCTCCAAATTGTATGGAGATTGTTAGCCACCTTCAATGGTTATTGTGGGGGAATTGATCTGGACAAAGGCCACTTTCTCAGGGACATACTGCAAGCTAAGCTGTCTAGTTTCCCCTCCAACTTACTCTATATTTAGTGTTTTTAGTACAAGTTTAGGCCCAGATTCCTTGAAATTTTTGAAACACTAAATCCTGGTTTTTTTCTCAAAAAGCATGGTTCTTGCCAATCAAAAGATTTTGCCTCTGCCATTAGTTTTAAGAGTCGATTCCAAGATTTTGAGTCTATTTTAGAAAGTCAGAAGCCAGTTTTTGATTTTAATTCCTTGGATTGCTAGTATAAAGTTTGTTTTCTTTACATTTTGTTAGTAATTTTTAAAAATGGGAATGAGTAGTTAATTATAATCATATGATTTTTCTTCTTTGAAATAGTTACAGTGATGGATTTTTCACTGTTGAGCCGTCAGTATTTTCCTGGAGAAACTCCTATATATATAGAAATAATTTTGATTGCAATGTGCTTATAGTTTGTTTAGAGTTTTTACATCTACATTTATTATTAACAGTGGTCTAAATTTTCCTTTCTCATAATATACTTGTCTGGCTTTGACATCAGCCAGCATGATAGATAGTTGGGTGGCTTTCTGTTCTTTCTACACTCTAGAATCGTTTATAGTACTTGGAATGATCTGCTGTTTTACATTTTGCAGAACTATTCTTGGTGGCGAAACTGCCCATTGCTCTTAATACGCACTTTATCCAAATGTATGTATGTGTGTGATATTTTAATTAGAGAGGGTGTGTGTGTGTGTATATGTGTGTGTGTGTGTGTTCTTTTTCAAAAACTCCATAATATCAGGGCTTTCTTACAGCTGGAGTCACAAGTCCTCTTGAAGAGGCAGTTTGTAGAGTTGGTGAAGAGCCCAGGTACTGGCGTCAGACACTTGCAGTTCAGTCCTGGTCACTCATCCCTTCGTTCCTCTGAGCACTGTTTTCTTCAGCTTCCTCCTCCTGCCTACCCCTCTTTTCTAGCTTTCCCCTTTCCAGAATTGTGGTCCTCTCTTATCCACTGAAAGCATTTCTCCCACTCTCTTCATGATGTGAGCTTTCCTGGGTGAAATTAATTTCTTTATCTTCATCTTTTTCTTGGGCTCAGGAGAGAGGATTAAATGTATTTTAAACAGCTAAGTTTTCTCTCCTGCTTTACCTTTTCTATTTTTCAGTTTCATCCTCCAGCTTCCTTTCGTTTCAGGTGCGTCCATCATAAACAACATACGGGTGGGTATTTTTAAAACCCAATGTGAGATCCTGTTAATAGACACATTTTACCCATTTCCATTTAACACAGGCTTATCCATCTTTGAGCTTTCTACCTATTATGCTTTCATATTATTGTTTTCTTCCATTTCATGCTGCTGTTGAATTGAGTTTTCCCCTTCATGTTTTTCTTCTAGTGTTTTTAGGAGTTGTGGCAGAGGCTGCTGATTGCCTCCCCAAAATCCACTCTCACTTTTACCTTATATATGGAACCTAGATGTAGAGGACATTGTTCTGTTCATCAACATTCTTCTTCTCTTTTCCTTTCTGGCATGTGGGAAGATTGTATTTCCCTTTTCCTTAAAGTTAGACACAGCTACATGGCTAGTTGAGCCAACAAAAATGGAGCAGAAGTGAAATGTGATACTTCCAAGTGAAAGGCTCTAATTGCTGATGCTCTTCTCTCCATCCCTGCTAAGAGCACAGTCACAGAGGTTCATATGCATATGAAGGTGGTGTCACAGTGGAGGAACTTGGAATGCTGAGCAAACGCACAGAGGAACGCTGCTGTCCTACAGGGACCCCAGCAGGCTTCGTGTAAGTGAGAAATATGCTTCAGTCAAGCCACTGAGATTAGGCAGTTTGTACTGCAGCAAAAACTAGCCTATTTGGATACATCTGAGTTTAGTCATGCATCCTTGTAGCTGGGAGGGTCAAGTAACAGCTCTAGCAAATTATAAATTGAGGTGACTGTGCAAGTGAGCCTTCTAGGAAAAGATTTTTAAAGAAATAAATTCAGTTGGCATGAACAGTTTCTCTTTTTGTCCTTAATTTTCTTGCCTGGAATGTAGACATGATAACTGGAACTGTGGGAATTATCTTGAGAGCATAAGGACAAGGGGCCCATCCAATGGTGCAGTGTGGACAGAGGGAAGGAGATGGGACCCTGTTGACATCATGGAGCTGCCATACTTTGGACTTCCCACTTCTGGGATTCATTTTTGGGAGAGGAAAACAAACTTCTGTTTTGTTTAAGCCACTGTTTTTCAGCTGTCTATTCCTAACAGCCCAATGCAATTTTTAACTGTTATGGAAGATACAGAGGTAATTTTCATTCTTCTATTATTTATACGAACATTACTTTTTCATGTTCTTATCATGGAAACTTTCAAACATATCCAAAAACACAGTGAGTAGTCATCATGCAGCTTCAACAATGATCGACTCATAGCCAGTCATGCTTCACTCACATCCCCCACTTTCCCCTCCTGAGTTGATATCTATATATATATTACATCTATATATAAAATATATAATTACATCTATCTATATATATATATATATTAGAGACAGGGTCTTGCTGTGCTGCCCAGGCTGCTCTTGAACACCTGGCCTCAAGCAGTCCTCCCACCTTGGCCTCCCAAAGTCCTGGGATTACAAGCATGAACCCCTGCTCCCGGTCCTAGGTTGATTCCTGCAGCTGGTTCTGCTGCACTCATGGGTACCATGTTGTTTGTCCTCAACCCACCTCTGAGAAATGGACCTCCCTGTGCCCCACCCCTGACCTAAACTCACCTTCTGCAATGCTCATGGTCTCTGCCTTGGCCTCAAGTGACAAGGTCCTTATAAGTCCGTGGCTTCTTGTCTCTATCTCAGGCCTCTTTGAGACCACCAGTCCTCTTGGCGCTTCTTGCCTCCCGTCTGAGGGTCCCAGGGATCTTGGCTACTTGCAAGCTCCATAGTGAAGTGTACAATGCTCAGACTCATCACTTAGGCATCTCCTTCGGCTTCGGCTTCCTTTCACCTCTGGGCTATGCAGTCTCCTCAGGTCATATTCTCAGATCTCCCTGTGCCTATTGGGGTGACACAAGGGAAGGAGGTGGAGGGCAAGGGCAGGTAGCAGGCTGCAGCAGTACCTCAGCCTCCTCACACTCTGTCTTGGGGTCATGCATTGGCTTTTGTCTCTTCTTGTGTAGCTGGAAATTTCTCTGCCCTCTACCCCATCTCCCACCTCCTGCCACCCTCTGCACACGGAGTCTTACCAATAGGCTGATAACACCTCCTGGTTTTTCCCAAGACAGTCCTGGTTTGCACTTGGTGTTCCCAACGTTTTTATCAGTAGTGCCCCTTTCACTCTCAAAATCTATGGTCACTTTTTTTTTTTTTTTTTTTTTTGAGACAGAGTCTTGCTTTGTCACCTAGGCTGGAGTGTAGTGATATGATCTAGGCTCATTGCAACCTCTGCCTCCCAGGTTCGAGCGATTCTCCTGCCTCAGCCTCCTGAGTAGCTGGGACTACAGGCGTGCACCACCACACGCAGCTAATTTTTGTATTTTTAGCAGAGATGAGGTTTCACCATGTTGGTCAGGATGGTCTTGATCTCTTGTCCCTGTGATCCACCCGCCTCAGCCTCCCAAAGTGCTGAGGCCTCGATGACATTTTTACACCAAGCATTTCCACCCTGGCAGGGTGGGGACGGAGTGGGTTGATGGTTATAATCAATGTGTAACATGGGTGCATGTGTGGCCAGTGGGATGCTGGTCAGTTCACTCAAACTAAGTGGCATGGCATGGTGGCGGCTGTGGCCATCTCATTTTGGATTTAGCATGTGGGACACAAAGAAACAAGAAGACAAGGCTGGGGAGACCCTGGCTGGAGCTGTGTGGTCAGAGCTGAGGTTGGTGATGCATTAGGCGGGAGGCTTGAGAGCATAGGGTGGACACCCTGGGGACAAAGAGATGAGATGTCATCCTGGAATCCTTTCCAGTGGTGGAAAAGAACTGCAGGGGATGGGCCCTCCCTTACTGAACTACCTTCTTAGGGGCTCAGTAGGCTGGGCCAGTCTGAGGGCCAATGCAATTCTTTATGGATGGGAGGGCTGGGGGCACATATCTCTTGGGGACACCATGTCATCTGAAGAAGGAGCAAGACTGGGGATACTTGGTCCCCCTAGAGTGCTCTTAGACCTACTCCCACCACAATGCTACAAGCACAACCTCCCCTTCCACACTTTAGTGTTGCAGCATATGATATGTGTTCTCAGGAAGAGTTCCTCCTGCAGTTCAATTCTCAGCGATGGTGAGGAACAGCAGGAAGGGCCTCTGAGGTTTGCCTCTGAGAGTCCCACCAGCAGCCTCACCCCTGCTGAGGAGAGAAGGGTAGCTCTAGTGATCTAGGCCAACACTGGCTACAGACCTCACAGGAGTCTTTCTCCCATCCCATCCACCCATGTCCTCTGCCTTGGGCCTCTCCAATGCCCACTGCCCACGGGTCCAGACCATCCCCGGCTTCTTAAGACCCCTGACCACCAGCAGGACACCCAAAGTGGTGGTGAAGGCTTTGGATGAAGCTTGGCTTTCTTGGGCTAGCCCGTGAATCTCATTGCTCACATCTGTGTGGTGCCATCTTTTTGGGAGCCTGTCTACCTGGGACAAGAGGTCTCACCCATGTTCCCCTCAAAAGCCCTTCACATTCAGCCCCCAGCTACCAAACTGTGTTTTCCTGCTTCCAAAAGTTTTTGACCCAAATGGGTTGCTCCCATTGGATTCCTTTTTCACTTGGCATTCTTAGCTCATCAGAGAGCAGGAAGCCTTGATGACCTTGAGTCTGCTGTGTTCAGCCTGAAATTCTGTAGAGCATATCCAAGTGGGACTACATGGGCCAGCAGAGAAGGGCTTAACTCAGCAGCTCCCAAACCAAGGCTGCACTTTGGAATCCTGATGCCAGGCATCACACTAGCCCAGTTAAAGCAGAATCCCTGGGTGGGTCCAGGTATCAGTATTTTTTTAGTGTCCTAGGGGATTGCAACATCCTATGTTGAGAATACATAACTCAGAGACTTAAACCATTGCCAATCAAAGGTTTAAACATGTCTCACTGTTGAAGTAGCACGTAAGGGGTTAGTCATGCAGAATTCTTATTATGCCCAGCTGCAGACCTATCTAATCACCTGTTGCTGTGAGTAGGAGGTGGGCAAAGCTGTATCCAGTGCCCCTGAATGGGTTCCCTTGGAAGGGTGGGATTCAGTTAGAAAGTCCAGCTGCTTCACTACCACCTGCAGCTACTGGAGATGATGGGCATCAGGCTGAACCCTGAACCCTCACACCTGCTACAGCTGTTCTGGAGACACTCACACACACACACACACACACACACACACACACACGGATTGGGGAAAGCGTCACCCAGCTACAAGGCATAAAGACCCCTGCACACCTCCCCACTGGCCCTCCAATCACTTGTGCAGGGCCCACCATGGAAAGAGCCTGCGGAGGGTTGTAGACCTCAGGCTTCTGGGATGGAGGTTCACACAAACATCTGAAGGGCACAGGCTGAGAGTGAGGGACCCTGGCCATGGATGATAAAGCAGAGACAGTGAGAGATCATGTGAGAGATGGTTGCACCATAGGTGCCCAGAGACAAAAGGACACTCAGCAAAGCAGTGGCCCAGCAGCACCCACCCAAAGCAGGCCAGCAGAGGGTGAGGCAGCCTGCGGGGAGGACAGAGAGGGGACGTGGGGGTAGAGGAGGAGCACAGCTGCTTCTGAGGCCATGGTAGGATTTAGAGGCTGTCTGCCCAATGACCTCCAGGCGCAGAGGGACAGCCCTTCCCCCTGCCTACCCCTCATCCTCTGTTTACCTGCCCCCAAGCCACCCCCACCACCATCCTTCCATAACCCTTGAGTCTCTCTCCCCTCCCTGATCTCATGCCTGGTTCTCCCAGGAAGTGACCAGCAAGGGGAGGGAAGCCTTGTTGTGAAGCCCCAGGGTGCGGAGGAGGCAGACACAGCTGCTGCCCTCAGCTCCTGCTCTGGCTTCCCCAGGGGCTGGCTCTGGCTGGCTGCTCCCTGACTGCCTCCCCCACCATAAGGCACAGCGTCTGTCCTGCTGTTGCCCAGCTGAAGTGCCCTGTCTTCCTGGCTCCCTGCCAAGCACAGTGCTGGCCCTGAGGGCCCTGCCAAGCACAGGCCTGTGGAATCCTGGCCTTCCCAGCTGGCCCTGGCTGCAGCCAGACTCTCTGATGTCCTGCTCTGAATGGAGATGCCTGGACAGGGGCTGCAGAAAACTAAAGCCCAATGCCTACTCCCACTGCGGAAGGGGCCAAAATCAGCCTGACTGAGGCATCAGTGTTTGATCTTGGCTCTGGGGTCTCTCTTGGATGCAAGACTGGCCAGGTATGCTGTTAGAAAGAGGAGCCTAGGGTTGGTGACCTGAGGACAGGATCTCTAGACCACACCACGGAATCTTTCTGGGTGGAAGGCAGAACAGTTAGGGGCTGAGCCCTCCTTGGTGAGTCTAATCTCCAAAGGGCAAGTGTGTGGTCAATAGGGTCTTTATTAGAAGAGAGATCCAGCCTCCTTGGCTCTGCCAGCACCCTAGGTCACGAGGATTTCGATGTCAAGCTCCAGCCGGCTGGCTCTGACCTCGTAGCGGCCCTGGATCAGGCCTCGCTGTTGGCTGGCATGCCAGCGCCAGTGAGACTGGATGATGCAGGCTGCTTGGCGTGCCTGGAGGAACCGCCTGCGGGCCTGCCACATTCGAACCTGTGCCTGCACCTTCACCACTGCCCACTCCTGGCAGGTATAGAGCCTTAGTGCCAGGCGCCGTCTTTGCTCCAACATCTTGGCCTGCATCGACCTCCACCAGCACTGGATGACCCAGGCTCTGAGTGCTGCATGCAGTAATGTCCGGCGCACCATGTTGCCACGCCACCATGCCTGAATCTTTATGGCTGTCTTCTCTAACTGATTGAGGGGAAGGAAGAACAGGGAGATGCTCAGTGGGTCACTCTCCCCTCCTGTTCCTATCCCCACCTCTGATCTTGGGAGGAAGGAAGGCCTGGCCCAGGTGCCTCTGCTTTCTTGTTTCTAGGGCCTATTCATCTTGTTTCCAGTACCCCCCCTCACCTTTAGACACTGTTCATTCTCTGTCAGGCAAGTCCCTCCTGCAAGGGCCTTACTCACATTTTGTGTATCCATGGCCCTGGTCTTTAGGGTCCACTTATCTATCATTTAGGCCACCCTAGTCTTTAGCCCCACCCTCAACTGTTAGTCACACCTCCATCATTGGACTCCGCCCACTTGCACACAAGACTCCACCTCTTCAGGTGCTGTCTGCACACATTTTAACCACATTTCTCTCTCCTCTTGCTTGCATTGCCTTTGCTTTATTTATTCCCACCATTTTGGGAGCCTACCATTTATCTCTTGCCTTCAGTTTATTTCCCAGACCCAGTGGCATTTTTGTTCCTCCTGGGGGCAGTGAAGAGAGCCATGCAGCTTACCTACAAGTAAGGCGTTTTACTTTAGGCCTGTTCAGAGTCAATTTGGATTTCCTGAAGCTTAAGTGTCAGGGTGCCTGTCAGGGCCTAAGCAATGTGTTCATACAACTGTATATTTTTGGGTAAAATTTGTGAAACAAGATATTTTAGCTGCAATTGGAGAGGACCTCTGTCTCTCTTCCCTGTTACCCCATCACTTTCCTCCAGGTGAGTAGTGTGGAATGGCAGCCTCTTTTGCAATGTGATTAAGGGGAGGCTGAGCTGGAATAGACTTAGTTTAACAGCATAGATTTATGTGGTTCACAGTCACCCTTGGGAATACATAAATCCATGTTAGCCATTCTGCTGTTGGTGTTCATTCATTCACCTTGTGTCATGACATGAAGATGCAGGGACAGAAGCGCTGCTATCCTGATAGCAAGAGCCTTCACTTTGTCAGTCCTCACGTCAGGCATCCACCCCTGCAGAAGGGATCACTTAGTGGCCAGTGTTCTGGGGGCTTAGTCCATCCAGGCCAAGTTACCATGGTCAAGATGCCACACTCCACCATTCCTCCCCCATTTTGGCCTGGTTGGGAGTTACCATTTTTTAACTTGATAAATACCTCAAACATAACATAATATTCCTATGAATTAACTGGACGCACCTCTATATTTTTCTACATTTTAGCTACATAACTTTTGAATGTTTCTTTATAGGATGATTTTACAACTGCATTTTCTACAGAAACATTATTGACATTTGGGATGCATAAAGCATGTGATTTTTCACACTGATTTCCATGTTTTAGGTCCCACAAAACCTGGATCTGTCCTGCCTCGCTGTAAGAATGTCATTGTGCAACCAAATCTCCTGGGAGCTCACAGAAAGCTGTGCTTCTAGGATTCAGAATTAGCACTGGAACTGCACACTCAGGTGATGCAGAGATGCTGGGAGTCCTTTGAGACATGGGAGGCCATTTGGGCTCTGGCTTTTGTGTGCATTTCATTGTTCATTTATCTGCATGAAGGTTTGCTGGGTGCCTGCGGCTAATAGGGCCACACACTGTCCATAGCTTCGGTTTATATGTTTTTGAGAATCCTGCTGCCTCATTTCATTGCTATAGTAATGCTCATCTGGGCATCTTACAGGTTCTGGCCCCACTGTCAACCAAGCAACCTTAGTAAACCAAACATGTTTAGAGTCCTCAAATAGTGGATCCTATTGCTTCCATTAATGATTGCCAATCTGGGTGAGCAAAGTGCTGGAACCAACCATCCCAAGAGCCTTCACTTTGTCAGTCCTCACGTCAGGCATCCACCCTGCAGAAGGGATCACTTAGTGGCCAGTGTTCTGGGGGCTTAGCCCATCCAGGCCAAGTTGCCATGGTCAAGATGCCACACTCCACCATTCCTCCCCCATTTTGGCCTGGTTGGGAGTTACCATAATTCCGTAACTTGGCTACCTTCTTGGCTGTCCCTGGAAAATCCTGCCAGAGTTCACAGTTTTGCAGTTGAAAGTGGCAGCAGATGCGGGTGGGGGTAAGACAAAGTCCTTAAATCTTACTACGTTTTCCCAGAGCACAGTCCTTGATCTCTATTTCCTCACTGCTTCTTCTCCAGCTTCCTCTTCTTTTCTTCTTGTTTGATATATATTTTTTCTGATTATAAATTTACTACATTTCTGTTGCCAAAATTTCAATATGCAGACACACATAAGGTGGAAAGGGAATTTCCCATTAAATTTTTCCCCAGAGCTATTCTTTCAGACCTTATACCAGGTATATACTGATAAAAATTTTCTAATAAAATAACTTATTTTTAATTAATCATGTAAATTTTAAATATATTCTTGTAAAAATTTATGCATTTCAAACTTTACCCTGATGATCAATGTTTCCTCTTCTGTATTATTACTGGATCCAGCTTGGAGGGTATCCTGGACAACTAGCTATGCATTTATCTTTTTTGTTTTTAACTGTGCATTTACAAACACAGTACATCCGTACCTAAAAAAATACATAATAGTGTTTTTAATGTGTTTCTGTATATCTTTTTAATGAATTGAAGTAAATCATGTAACATAAAATTGTCTTAACCATTTTAAAATTCTAGCCTCTAATTTTATCTAATTTCAAAAAGAAACCCTATACCCATTAAGCAATAGTCATTCCCCATTACCTTTTTTCCACCCTAGCCCCTGAGAATCATTAATCTGCTTTTTAGCCTCCATGAATTTGCCTATAAAAGACATTTCATATAAATGGAATCATACAATATAGGGCCTTTTGTACCTGGCTTCTTTCACTAAGCGTAACGTTTTCAAGGGTCATCCATGTTATAGCATGTATCAGTACTTCATTCTTTTTTACAGCGGAATAATATTCTACTGTTTGATGTACTCTATTTTGTTTGTATGTTCATCAGTTGATGAGCATTTGAGTTGTTTCCACTCTTTGGTGATTGTGAACAGTGCTGCTATGAACATTCTTGTACAAGTATTTGTTTGAACAACTGTTTTCAATTCTTTTGGGTATATACCTAGACGTGAAATTGCTTGGTCATATGATAATTCTGTGTTTAACTTTCTAAGGAAGCACAAAACTGCTTTTCACACAGCTGAGCCATTTTTTATTCTCACCAATCTCTGCATCCTCACCAACACTTATTGTTTTCCTTTGGAAAAGTATAGCAATCTTGGGTGTGAAGTGGTATCTCATTGTGATTACAATTTTTATTTCCCTAAGACCAATGACGTTGCGTGTCTTTTCAAGCACGTGTTAGCCATTTGTGTACCTTCTTTGGAGAAATGTCTGTTAAAACCCTTTGTATGCTTTAATTGGCTTATTTGTCTTTTTGTGGTTGAGTTGTAGAAATTCTTTACATATGATGGGCAGCAGACCCTTATCAGATACATGATTTGAAAATATTTTCTCCCATCCTGTAGGTTGTCTTTTCACTTTCTACATAATATTCTTTGTTTCAATCTTGTCAAGTCCAATTTATCTAATTTTTCTTTGTTGCTTGTGCTTTGGATCCTAGCTAATAACTCACTGCCAAAACCAAGATCATGAGGATTTACCTATGTGTTCTATTGTAAGGGTTTTGTAGTATTATCGGTTACATTTAGATATTAGCTCAATATTGAATTAATGTTTGTATATGTTGAGGAAAGAATCCGACTTCATTTTTTTGCATGGGGTTATCCAGTTGTCCTAGAATCTGTGTTGAAGAGACTGTTCTTTCCCCTGGATCTTGGTACCCTTGTTGAAAATCAATTGAACATAGATGTACGGTTTTATTTCTGGTCTCTCTCTATATATCTATCCAAATGCCAGGTTAGATGTCTTGATTGTGGCAGTTTTGTAGTAAATTTTGAAAAGAAAGATGTGAGTCCTCCAACTTTGTTTTTTGTTTTCAAGATCATTTTTGCAATTCTTACACCCTTGCAATTTCATATGAACTTTAAAATTAGCTAGTCCATTTCTGCAAAGAAAGGCAGTGGGAATTTTGACAGGGATTACATTACATCTGTAGATCTATTTGGGGAGTAGTCTTCCAACCCACGAACATGGAGTATCTTCCATTCATCTACATCTTTAATTTCTTTCAACAGTGCTTTGTAGTTTTCATTGTACATGTCTTTCATCTGCTTGGTTAAATTTATTCCTAAGCATTTAATTCTTTTTGATGCTATTACAAATGGAATTGTTTTCTTAATTTCATTTTTGAGTTGTTCATTCCTAGTGTATAGATATACACATGACTTTTGCATGTTGATCTTGTATTCTGCAACTTTGCTGAATTAATTTATTAGCTCAAATAGATTTTGCTGTGCATTCTTTAGAATTTTCTTTATGTCTTATTGTAAGTGAGGTTATGTTATCTGCAAACAGGTAGTTTTACTTTTTAAATAAAGCAAATACAGCAGACTGTAATTACTGCTTTTGTGGAGGGACTCTGGCGTTCTCTATTTGGCCTTTTATGCTGACATTACTCCCTTTTTATGTATTTCTTAAAGTAAATATTATCATCAACTTGCTTTTTCATTTTCTTTTTTTTTTTTCAGAGTATGCACAGCATGGAAATTGCTATTTTTTATTTTTAAAGGGGGAATTCTATAAAGTTTATGTGTGTGTATGTCTGTGGTGTGTGTAAACCAACCAACATGTATTACCTCTCAGTTTCTGTGGGTTAGGAATTTAGGGAGTCTTACCTGGATGATTCCTCTCAGGGTCTCTCTTGAGGTTGCAATGAAAATGCTGGCTGGACCGCTGTCATTTGAAGGCTTGACTGGGGCTGGAGGATCTACCTCCAAGTTCACTCACATGGCTAATGGCAGGAGGCCTCAGTTCACACTGGCTTTCTTCCTATTTCTTGTGCTTGGTTTTCTTTGGACTTCTTGGATCTGTGAATTTGTAGTTTTCCTCAAATTTGGAAATTTTTCAGCCCTATTTTTGTAGATAATTTTTCTGTCTTCTCTCTCTATCCTCTGGGACTTAAATTACATGTTTATTAGATTTGAAGGTGTCCTACAGTTCACTGATATTCTTTTCCTTCAATTTTAAAATTCATTATTTTTAGGCTGGGTGTGGTGGCTCATGCCTGTAATCCCAGCAAATTGGGAGGCTGAAGTAGGCAGATCACTTGAGGTCAGGAGTTCAAGACCAGCCTGGCCAATATGGTGAAACCCTGTCTCTACTAAAAATACAAAAATTCACCAGGCATTGTGATGCATGCCTGTTATTCCAGCTACTTGGGAGGCTGAGGCAGGAGAATTGCTTGAACTTAGGAGGTGGAGGTTGTGGTGAGCCAAGATGGAGCCACTGCACTCCAGCCTGGGTGACAGAGTGAGACTCCATCTAAAAAAAAAAAAATTACCATTCTTTATGTATTAAGGTTGAATAGTTTCTATTATCATGTCTTCAAGTTGACTAATATTTTCTTCTGCCATGTTAATCTGTTGATCCTGCCAGTTGCATTTTTCATCTGAGACATTGTAATTTTCATCTCTAGAAGTTCAGTTTGGGTCTTTTAAATATTTTCCATGTCTCTTCTATTTAACTTTTTGCTACACAGAATGCAGTTGTAGTAATTGTCTTAAAGTCTCTGTCTTCTAATTCTGATATCTAGGTCAGTTTTGGCTGGCTGATTTCCTCCCTCATTATGGGTTGTATTTTCCTGTTTCCTTGCGTGCCTGGTAATTTTTTTATTGGATGCCGGACATTGAGAATGTTTTTTGATGGATGCTGGATATTTTTGTATTCCTATAAATATTCCTGTTTTTTTCTTCAGAGTGCAGTTAAGTTACTTGGAAACAGTTTGATCCTTTTGGATATTGCTTCTAAATCTTGTTAGGCAAGGCGAGAATCAAGTTTAGTCTTAGGTTAATTACTTCCCACTACTGAGGGAAAAGCATTCTGAATATTCTATCTAATGCCTCATGAACCGTGAGGTTTTCCTGTTTTGGCTGATGGGAATAGGCACTATTCCTAACTCTGTGTGGGCACTGGGACAGTATTGCAGGTGGTTCTTTCCCTGGTCTCAGGTAGTTTCCTCCTGCGAATATGCTGATTGGTGCTCTGCTGGGTACTCAAGGGGAACCTTCTGAAGATGTGCAAATTTCTCTCTCTGTAGCTGTCTCTCTCTTATAGTCTGCATTGTGAGTTCTAGCCTACTCAGTTTCCCTGAACGTCCAGCTTCTTTAATTCAGGGCATCTGCCTGGCCCTGCCTGATCTCTTCTTCCCCGTGCTATTGCCTGGAAACTCTCAAGGCCATGGGATTCATTGTGTTTGTGTCCTGTCTCTCAGGGATCACTGTTGTTTGTTGCCTAATGACCAGTGTCTTAAGAAGTGCTGTTTTGTATATATCTGGGGTTTGTTGTTGTTGTTTTGGTTGTTTCAAGCAGGAGGGTAAGTCAGGTCCCTGCTACTTCCTCTTGACTGGAAGTGGAAGTCCTATAGAGTTTTCATGTATACTCACGTACTATTAAGCCTGAAACAAAAAAGCCTGGAGGCCGGGCGCAGTGGCTCATGCCTGTAATCCCAGCACTTTGGGAGGCCGAGGCGGGTGGATCACAAGGTCAAGAGATCGAGACCATCCTGGTCAACACGGTGAAACCCCGTCTCTACTAAAACTACAAAAAATTAGCTGGGCATGGTGGCACGTGCCTGTAATCCCAGCTACTCAGGAGGCTGGGGCAGGAAAATTGCCTGAACCCGGGAGGCGGAGGTTGCGGTGAGCCGAGATCGCGCCATTGCACTCCAGCCTGGGTAACAAGAGCGAAACTCCGTCTCAAAAAAACAAAAACAAAAACAAAAACAAAACAAAAAAGCCTGGAATAAGTCTCCAGTTCCTCCTCTGTAAGCACCTGGTAGCTTCCAAGAGGGTGGGAGGAGATGGTACAGGAACAGATAAGGGCATCTTCTGTGTCTTCCATACTGGGTTTGTTCCCCGTGGTCTGGGCTGGGATGGCTCCACATTGCTCTAGACTTCATGTTCAGGTTCACTCTGAAAATACCTTCTTAATATTTATCCTCTCCTCATTCCTTTTCTCCCTGTCCTCTTTCCCCACTCACCCCTCATTACCTGCCCTTCCTCCATAAACAGCATTAACATCTGCTGTGTATCCTGTCATAGCTTTCCTTATTGCTCACATAATCATACCTAGCCATCAGTCTATTTTACATGTATGGATTTTGTTTTTGCTATACAAATAAGAGCATTTAAAAAATATATGTTGCTTTTCTCATGTCACAATATGTTGTGGAAAATCACCAAATCAGCTGGTATAGATCTAACCATTCTTTTTATTGACAATGAATACTTCAAGGAGTGGAAGTACCACTGTTTAGTCCTCCATTCCCTTACTGATGGGTATTCTTTTGTTCATTGTTTTTATTCACCCCTATGCAGTGTGGCATAAATGTCTTTCACGTGTGTCATCACACACTGACGCTGAGGGAAGGTGTTCTCTTTTCGGGTCCACAAGGGGGCGTAGTTTTAAGGGCAAGAACTTCCTAGCGCCATGCACCCCTCCCATCTCTCTCCATCTGGGAGATTTAACAGTTTATGTTTAAGTCTCACGGGCGCTGGAAGAAATGAAGAGTCAATCACTCCAGTGGAAGTTCTAAGGAACTCTTTTCATTGGCCTGGGGTCTTAGAGAAGGTGAGGGTTCCTCCCAGGTTAAAAGTCCCCTTCTTCCACACCCCTTCGGACTCCATGTTTGGGTCCCCTTCCATGAACACTTGCTTCATGGAAACCGTCTTTCTCTCTCCTGGATTTTCCCTCTGGAGTCCCCTTCCACACACTCTCGTGGAAGCCTGTCTTCCCCTCCTAAACGCCATCTCTCTCTATTCCCTAACACTCTCGTGGAAGCTGCTTTCCTCTCCTGGATTCCATCTTTCTGAATTCTCTCACGCAGTGTGAGAGTTAGCTGTTTCTTTGTCTCTCCTCCTCCTGTTTCTCTCTCTCTCTTTAAATAAATCACTTTCTACAAACACTTTTGAGTCCGGCGTTTACTGCACACTGCGCCGTGGTCCCCTCTCTCATTCTTGAGAGGGCAGGGGACCAAGAACCTGGAGAAACGTCCTCTCAGGGGAGCTGAGGGCACCCTCAACCCCTGTACCCCAATATTATAATGCTCACATTCAGGGCTTTTCACAGGAAAGTGTGGCTTCTGGGCCAAAGGGTATGGAGGGTATAGGCCTATTAAATTTCAATAGATGATGCTAAACTGCCCCTTTAAAAAGCTATAATTCCACCAACCATAGTGTATGAGAACACCATGCATCTCTGCCAACAGTAGGCATTATCACACTTACAGATTCTTTTTAGTCTAAAGGGTGTAAAGTAATATCTCATAGTAACTTTATTTTACATTTCTGTTGCTACTGGGAGGATTAGGCATACTTTCATATGTTTATTGATAATGTTAGGTTGGTGCAAAGTAATTGTGGTTTTTGCCATTACTTTCTTTTTGTTGAAACAGAGTCTTGCTCTGTCGCCCAGGCTGGAGTGTAGTGGTGCAATCTTGGGTCACTGCAACCTCCGCTTCCCAGGTGCAAGTGATTCTCTTGCCTCAGCCTCCCGAGTACCTGGAATTACAGGCGTTGGCTACCATGCCTGGTTAACTTTTGTATTTTTAGTAGAGACGGGGTTTCACCATGTTGGCCAGGATGGTCTCAAACTCCTGACTTCAGATGACCCACCTGCTTCGGCCTCCCAAAGTGCTGGAATTACAGGCGTGAGTGACCTCGCCTGGCCTATTTTTGCCATTACTTTCAATGGCAAAAAACGCAATTACTTTTACACAATCTCATATATATTTTTTGCTCTTCTATTTGTATTATGTTGGCCATTTTTCTGTTGGGTTGTAGTTTTGTTATCTGGGACAACTATGCAGGCATTCAAACTGTTTCTCTGTCATTTGTTTTGCAATTCTCCTTTCTGTTCTTTAACCTTTGTTTATCAAAATATCTTTTGCCAATGAAGCATTTCAGTCTCTTTCCTAGCTTTTGTGTTTCCTGTCTGAACTAGAAAGTTCTCCCAAACCTACAGGTCATACAGTATTGTCTCAAGCTTTGTGGAGAGGGAAATATTGATCACAGATAAAATCTAGTAAAAAGGAAGAAAGGAAAACATCAAGAAGGTTAATTAGGACATCCGGGAGAAACTATGGCCAACAGCTAGAGCCTTAAGGTGAAAGACAGAAAACAGGCAGGGCGCAGGCAGCAGGTAGAACGGTTTGTCTTCTGTTAACCACAAGGGCGAGGGAGCCAAGGTCCAGATGGAGGTTGCACGTGGAGCTACCCTCTCTCACAAACTCCTCCCCCGGTTACTCTGGCCCTAGTATCCCAACCTCCACAGTTAAGAATTATAGTGAGAGAAACTAGTGGAAATGAGATAACGTCAGCAAGAGGAGGGCCCCGTTGTCTGCTGAGCTCTGCACCGGGGGAGGCCTGCCAGGTGGTGTGTGGTGGTGTCAGGAAGGAGCAGACTAGTGGTCCCCAACCATTTTGGCACTAGCAACTGGTTTCATGGAAGACACTTTTTCCATGGACGGGGTTGGGGGTGTGAAATTGAAGCTTCCACCTCAGAGCATCAGGCATAAGATTCTCATAAGGAGCGTGCAACCTAGATCGCTATGTGCAGTTCACAATAGGGTTTGAGCTCCTATGGGAATCAAATGCAGCTGATCTGACAGGAGGCCGAGCTCAGGCCGTAAAGCTCACCTGCTGCTCACCCTCTGCTGTGCAGCCCTGGTCCCTGGCCTGGGGGTTGGGGACCCCTGGTGTAGACTGTAGACTGTACTTCAGGTGTGGAAGAACTCGCTTCAGTCCACCAGCTGGCAGGCAACTTCTGGGCCTTGCTGGCTGGAGATCTCCTGCTGCTGCTACATATCCAAGTTAGACAGCGCAGGAACAGGGACAAGCGCTTTAAGACATGGGCGCCCCTCTCTTCCAAGTGTCCTTGGACGGGTCTGAGCTATCCTGGCCCAGATCTCGTAGCCTGATCATCTTGTCAAGGGTGGGCCATCCAGAGTGTGCTGGAACTGGTTGACTGGGAACTGGGAGTCAGCCACCTCAGGGGCTGTTTTTCTAGTTAGATTTTAGTATACCAGGAATTAATGTTGATATGTGTTGAGAGAGGTGAGGGGTCCAACTTTATTTTTCTAGACGGACCCACTATTTATTAAAGAAGCTGGGATTTTCCCATAAAATTGAAATACCACCTTTATCATTTATTAAATTTCCATATTAGTTGGGATCTATTTCTTTTTGTTTTCCATTCTGTTCTGGTAATTTGTATGTCTATTCCTGCTGTTTGGGGTACAGTTACTTCAGTTACTTTAGAGTGCTAAGTCTGCGCTCCCTGGCTATTCTTTTTTTTTTTTTTTTTTTTTTTTTGGTGTCTCGCTGTGTTGCCCAGGCTGGAGTGCAGTGGCACAATCTTGGCTCACTGCAACTTCTGCCTCCTGGGATCAAGCGATTCTCCTGCCTCAGCCTCCCGAGTAACTGGGATTACAGGCATGTGCCACCATGCCTGGCTAATTTTTGTATTTTTAGTAAAGACAGAGTTTCGCCATGCTGGTCTGGCTGGTCTCAAACTCCTGGCCTGAGGTGATCCGCTCACTTCGACTTCCCGAAGTGCTGGGATTGCAGGCATGAACCACCATGCTGGCTATTCTTTATTAATGATTTCCTGGTAACTGGATATTTGTTTTGAGAGATATGCCTTTATACCATTTTGTATAATTAAAATTCCATTGGTATTTTATTTGGGATTGTATTAATTATATATTCATTATCATAATATATTCTCTTTCTTAGAGGATACATTAATAGTCTTACCATGCAAAGATGTTTTTCAGATCCTGTTTTGTGTCTTTTAATTTGACCTATAGGTTACTTCATACAGGTTCCATATTTAATTGATTCACAAATATTTAACAGTTGTGGGGTTTTTTTTGGGTATTATGGATGGGATATTTTATCCAATTCATTTTGTATTTGGCTACTGTAATACAGAGAAACACTATGAATTTTTGTGTATTTATTTTTTATTAAGTCACATACCAAATACTCTATTAATTCTTATAGACTATTTTGTCCTCATTAGATTATCTTGGAATCTCTAGGTACCTTATTATTATTTTTTATTTTTATGGGTATATAGTAGGTGTGTATTCTAGGTACATTATGATATCAGCAGCAGAAAGAAATAATTTTATCTTCTTTGCAAAACGTATTCTAGTGTTTTCATTTTGCCGTCTTGTTACATTTGCTGGAATCACGGCAACATATATCTAGTGATAGTAGAAGGCATCCTAGTCAGGTTCCTAATTTTAATGCAAATGGCTTTTTAATGGAAATGATGCTCTGTCATCCAGGCTGGAATGCAGCTGCGAGATCTTTGAGCCTGGGCCTCAAGCTCTCTTCCCTCCTGGGCCTTCCATAGCTCTGGGATTACAGGTGAGAGCCACTGTGCCACCACCACCCCTCCTCCCGCCCACCCCCACTGCATCTTTGTTTAAAAAAACCATTGAGAATGCTCCTTGCCTTAAAAAAAACCAAAAAACCCCAACAAACTAGTCTTTAGTTTTTGGCAGTTTCTTTCTATTCTAGTTTT
This sequence comes from Sapajus apella, assembly GCF_009761245.1. NCBI lineage: Eukaryota > Metazoa > Chordata > Mammalia > Primates > Cebidae > Sapajus > Sapajus apella. The sequence continues at coordinate 3,314,764 of NW_022436963.1, forward strand.
TCTCAGAGTTTTATTAAGATTGGCTGCTGAACTTTGTAAGCAGCATTTTCAGCATGTATTCTGTTAGTCAGGAGGCTTTGCGTTTTCCTTTTAAATTGTTCATGTTTCCTTCCTCTGTCCTTCCCTCCCTCTCCTCCCTCTCTCCCTTCCCTCCTCTGCTTCCCCTCCTTCCATCCATCCTTCCTTACTTCTTTCCTTCCTCCCTCCCTCCCTCCCTTCCTTCCTTCCTCCCTCCCTTCCTCTCTCCCCTCTTTTCTCCCTCCCTCCCTTCCTCCCTCCCTCCCTCCCTTCCTTCCTCTCTCTCCTCTTTCCTCCCTCCCTCCCTCCCTTCCTTCCTTCTGCTGTTGCACAAAGACTCAAGTACAGTGTTGGAAAGCACTGTGGGGAGTGGCACCATGCTTCCCTCTGATTTTAATGGGGATGTTTCTTATGCTTTCCCACCAGTGAGGATATTAGCAGGAGTTTCATTTTATCTAGCCTTAGCAAATTAAGCATGTTTCCTTCCATTCTTGTGTGCTAATTGTTTTTTTTAATCAAGATGTTTATTAAATGCTTTTCTTTTTAATAACAGCATGTAACCACCCAGTGGGTTCTCTTTGCCTGCTGTCTAGACAGAACCAGTATCAAGACAGGGGAACTGCAATAGAGAAAGAGTTTAATTCACACAGAGCTGGCTGTACAGGAGACTTACGTTTTATTAGTACTCAAATCAGTCTCCCTGAAAGCTTGGGTATGGGGGTTTTAAGCATAATTTGGTGAATAGGGGGGTCAGAAAGTAGAGGGCGCTGATTGGTCCTGTTGGAGATGAAATCATAGGGAGTCAAAGCTATTCTTTTGTGCTGAATTAGTTTCTGGGTGGGGAGGCCACAAGACCAAATGAACCAGTTTACTGATCTGGGTGGTGCCAACTGAGCCATCAGGTACAGGGTCTGAAAATATTTCAAGCACTGATCTTAGGTTTTACAACAGTGAAGTTATCTCCAGCGGCAATTTGGGGAGGTTCATAATCCAGCAGCCTCTAGCTGCTTGACTCCTAAACCATAATTTCTAATCTTGTGGCTAATTCGTTAGTCCTGCAAAGGCAGTCTAGTCTCCAGGCAGGAAGGGGGTTTGTTTTGGGAAAGGGCTGTTACCATCTTTGTTTCAAAATTAAATTATAAACTAAATTCCTCCCAAAGTTAGTTCAGCCCATGCCCAGGAATGAAAAGGAACAGCTTGGAGGTTAGAAGCAAGATGGAGTTAGTTAGGTCAGATCTCTTTCACTGTCGGAATTTTCTCAGTTATAATTTTTGCAAAGGCAGCTTCAAGCAGGGAAGATTTCCATGGTTTTCCTCTTTGATATGTTAATAAGGTAAATGACATCAATATATTTTTCCTATGGAAACCTCCTCACAGTGGTGGACTTTAGCCAGATTTTAGGCTACCTGACACCTTCAGGGAAGTTTAAACTTTCTCTCTGAAGTTTTGATAATTGAGTCTGCTGAAATAGACTGACACAGATTAACAGGAGAAAAGGCATACAAATGTATTAGCATGCAAGCACATGGGAATCATACAAGTATGAAACTCTAATAAAAGTCAGACGATTGAAGCTTAAATACCCTCTTCATATGGAAGAGGAAAGTGGAGGATGTAGACAATTTTAGAGGAACAGTAAATGATTTTTAAGAACGATGAATGAGCCTGAAGCACAAACAATAGCTGAAGACAAAGTTCTTCTAGGCTCTGGGAGGGGTGGTGATAACCTGTAGGAAGGTAAGGGGTGGAACTGCATTGCAAAGTTGTCTTCTTATGCAGATAGTCTCTTGCTGACACCCCTCAGAACAGATGAAAAGCCTGCTTATGCAGATGATCTTTAATTTCTTCTTCAGTGAATATCCCTTTTTAATTTGATTTCAAACAGTGGATTGAAGGCAATTGTGTTTCTTTAAAAGAACTTCTTTCAGTCAGATAAAGGAACTTCAGAGAGAGCTCCTTCCTGTGCTTGCAGGGAGAAACAAGGGAACATCAGAGACCTTGATTTTGAGGCAGTTTGGGAGGCCTTTCAATAGCCTTTCATTCAAGGTGCTTGGTACGCCAAAGAGCTATACTTTGGGAGTGTTGTTTTCTGAGCCCAACACACCTGAGCCCTTTCCCCATGTCTGGGGACTCCTCTTCTTACCTATCTGGGTGGGAAACAACCTGCCTCTAATTACAGAGGTGAAAATACCAGTTTCTCACCTTCCCAGCTCCCTTGGCTGCTGGGACAGACATGTGACCAGGTTTAGCCAATCAAATTTACGTGCCGAGAACTTTCAGTCTGTAGCTTGGGATCCAGAGAACAAGGATAGCATGCCCTGTGCTGGTGCTGGGATCCTCAGCAGGTGGTTCTGTGGTATGATGTTTTCCATGGTTCTGGGTGCATGACTTCTCTTTGATCTGCCTGTTTTCTGAGCCTGGGCTTTCTGACAATTTGGTGAGCTACTAAATATTGTTTTAATACACTTATATTCTGCCTAAATAAATATGAATCTGTTTATGTTGTTTGTAGTTAAGATCAATGACTAATATATTTGCATTTGTAGAATAAATCCTACTCATTCCAGCATTGTTTGAAATCCCCATTGGATTCAGTTTGTTAATATTTATACTTGTGTTCATAAATCAGACTGGCTGATAGTTTTCTCTTCTTGCACTGTTCTAGTCTCATTTTAGTATTAAATGGATGCCAACTTTTGGGAATTTTTTTGGTTAGAAAACTTCCTACAGTAGAATCGCTAAATCAAGGGGTCTGTGCACTTTCAGTTTTGATGGCTAGTGTCAAATTGGTATCCCAAGAAACTTTGCCAGGTTCCATTTGACCAACAGCATATAGTACTGCCTGTTTCTCGCTGTTCTTCCAAACAGATGTTATCAGTCTGTTTCTTTATTTCTTCATGGGTGAGTTGAGCATCCTTGCATATGTTCAGAGTCTCTTCTTTCCCCAGCTGTTTTGTTTTCTATGAACTGTGTGTTGATGATCTTTGACTAGGTGGTTAGATTTGCCTCTTACGCTTTTTGTTGGGGAGGGAGGAGGCATGGGAGGGTCAAGGTTTAAACTTTTGTTGGTCTGAAGTTTAAACTCAGTTCCTCAATGTTGATTGTAATGGCTGTTGAAACTGGAAGAGACCCTCACAAAGACCTGCAATGCAGAGGGAAGATGGCGTGATGGGCTCTGCCTTCTAACTCAAAACGTTCACTTTCCAGTCGCATCCGCCAAGATGCAAAGATTTTCATTGAAGTCTGGTGGAAAAAATTTCGTATTCTCTAATGATAATCAGCTGTTCCATAAACCAGTCAGAAGTTGTTGCATTTTTCTATTTTTAATAAAGGGGTCCAAAACCAATACAATGAGGAAATTCTATTTCCAAATTTCTAAGGCAAGGAAATTCTATTTCCAAAGTTTTAAGTGTTCAGCTGAGAGAGTTCTTATGAGTGGCCACATTCCTTTTGGCAACACAATCACATAAAGAAGGAAACATTTCAAAACATCTGTTTTCTAAAAGCATTTCCACGGTATCTTAATTTGGCTGATGAGGAGCTCCCTCTAGAGGAAAGAAAAATATCAGGACCAGGTTTCTTGCTTGTGCATTTCAGCCTGGGGGTTTTTGTGGAAATCTTTTTAATCCCCTTGCCTATGCTGGTAAGTCTTAGCATTGTTATAACTAGACAGTGTGATCCATAAATGCTTTGTCAGTGCAACACAGTCACAAATGACCATCTCTCTGCATGGAAAACACATGTATTGGTCTGTCTCTCTTACCAGAATGTGACCTTTATGTGGGGAGGGCTTTGCCTGTTTTATTCTTTTCTTTAATAAATGCCAATAACAGTACCTGACACATAGCACGGTTCAGTAAGTTTTGAATCAATGAAAAAACCTTTGAACAAAAGTTTTGAGCTTAGTGTTGCTTAGAATCCATGACTAGGCTCTGTGGCCAAGGGCAGGCATTTGTCTATGACCTAAGGCTAAGTAGCCTGGGCTGAGGGTGTGGGTGAGGTTTGTTTAACTGGCTTAGGCCAAATGTATTCATTCAATGCTTATTTACTGAGCACCAGTATGTGCCAGACATTGTTGTAGGGGCTGGGCTCCCAACAGTGAAAAGGGAAGCCAAGATTCCTGAACTTAATGAGCAGTGATATAGAGAATGTTGAGATGGTAATACTTGTAATGGAGAAAAATCAAGCAGGCAAGGGAGACAGTATTCTGGCATGGAGAGGAGGTCTTGATTTTTTCTGTGGTGAGAGAAAGCTTCATTGAGAGATGAAGGAGGAAGGAAGGAGGTTGAGCAGACATCTGGGAGACAGTCAGGCATCAAGGCACCGAAGCAGTAACATGCCCGCATGTTTGAAGAACATAGAGGAGGCTGGTGCGGCAGAGCAGAGTAAGGGAGGGGAGAAGGGTAGGGGCTGGCGTCAGGAACATGTGGCCTCCAGATGTGAAATCCCTGGAGAGAATGGTTGAAGATTTTCCAGCAGTGAGAAAGGACCTTGTGAGTCAAGGGCAAAGCAGGCCCAGACCTTTCCCGCATCCTTCCCTGCTTCTAAAGGTGATTTTCAGGTTTTCTCTGAAACCATTTTCTTGGAAAGAGTCAGACCATGAATATGAGGTAACAGTGCCTAAGGTGGTTCTGCTGCAGCCCACCTGTCACAAGGTGCGAGGTGTTCTAGGAGAGTGTGAAATACAGAGGGGAGAACCTGCTGAAACAGATTCTGGCTGAACTAAGCTGACTAAGAGAGAGCACTTTAGACCCTGGACGTCAGAGGTGGAGGAAGGGACCATCTACCTCTTTCAGCTCCTGTCTGCAGGGCACCAGGCCCACTTAACCCAAACTGTGACTACCACTCTTCATTGAAGAATCTTAATCTAAAAACTCTCAAAACCTCCCAACAGCCAGAAAGAAACACCTCCACTGGAGATGACAAAACAAGATTAACCTTTTTGGACACCGATATGACTTCCTTTAGCCTCATTTTGTTGTCGTTAGATTCTTTTGTATTATTTTTTTTTTACAGTCTACGAATCGTTCTAAACTTTGTGGTGTAAGTGGTGATGGGCAATGGCGCTGCCCTGGGCTTCCTGCTGGCTAGTTGAGGTGGGGGTGTGTGCTGGTGCCAGCACCTCTTGCTGCGTCTGGATTCATGATGTATTCAGCCAGCCTGGCTCTGGATGGAAAGCCTGGCTGCAGTCAGCACTCTAAGTCCGCCTGATCACCGTGTTAAGTCATTGTTATGGTCACACACTTCATTGTCTATGACAAACAAAATGCATTTGTTCAAGCCCTAATTTGTATAATGAATTAGGGTATCTGATGGCCCAGGTTCCTGAGAATTCTTAGTAGGACACATGAACGTCAAGGGATGGAGTTGTAGGGAAATGACTTTGCCGTGGCAACCTTGCATATATCTACATGCTCTGCAAAGGTGAAGGCTTGAACCACAGTGAATCTGAGTCTTGGCAGAACACTTCTTGATCCCGCCCAGAACAGAAGAGGATGGGAGGCTTGTAAGGCATGCTCTGAGGCCCTTGTCTTCCTTGAGAGGCTGTGATGAGACAGTTTCCTATCTCCTCCCTAGTCCTGGGGACGAATGAGGCTTTCTGCCTCACGCCACTCAGAATAGAGCTGCAGAATATAAAACCACATAGCTGCAGTCTAGTATTGGCTCAACAGCAACAGGGTATCCCACGACTTGCCCTATAGCTGTCGAACCACTTTCGTGTTGTTCCTTTTGTTGTGTGAGACAAGAGCCACAGGGAGCTGGCACTTTTGCCTGATCTTCCTTCCTCTGTCTACGTGAGTAATAAACCATCAGTCTGAAGCGGCTCGATTGGCTTGGTCAGAACTTGGCCTTGGTTTTCTCATGTGTACTTGACAGAAGGCCGCATACTGGGCGTCCTGGGGGTCTGTCGTGGTTACTGCGAGGCCTCTGGGCTGGGAGAGCTGGACGTTGTAATGCTGATGGTGTGTGACTGGAATGATATAAAAGACCAGTGGAAACGTGAGGCAGTGGCTCCCTGTGGCAAGCGGAACTGCACACACCTTGACCACATTCCTGGCAGTTGTTTGCACCCCTCCTTGTCCCTTGTGGGTGGAAGTGGGGTTCAGGGAGGAATCAGAATCTGCATTCTAAGTAATTGCTGAGACTCCTGAGAGGAGTGTAGCTGATTTTCCGACCTACGTCTTCTACAGAGCAAAGGAAACTTAGTGCTAGGTTGAAGTCTGTTGTGCCTTGAGTCTGATGTGTAGCTCACTCTCCCAGTGGAGGAACAGACCTGAAGCTTCAGACGGAGGATGAAAATAAGGCCCCATAGATCAGCAATCACAATAAGTTCAATGAGTTAAACGTGGTCATTAGAAAGCAGTTTGACAAGTTACATTAAATAGATCTATATAATGTTCTCAAGGGATATATCTAAAACAAAGTAATACAGAAAGCTTGAAAACAAAAGGACAGAAAAAAACGTATCAGGCAAATTTCCAACCAAAGAAAACTATCACAACAAAATATAATTTAAACCTTAAAAGGAATGAAGGAGTCCGCAAACTACGGCCTGCTGGCCGGTTGAACCCACTGTCTTTTTTTAGAAATAACATCTTATTGGAACACAATCACTCCTTTTTGTTTACATGTAGTCTGCAGTTGCTTTTGAGGTACAATGGCAGGGCTGAGTGTTGCAGAATGTTCAGGAGACCAGAGAGACCAATGGATGAAACAGGAGGATTGTATTAAGGTGGCTACCGGCTCAGCGGATTCGCATCCCAAGGCTGAGCAAAGGAAAAAGAAAATGGGGTACTTTTTACACGTCCAGGATGACATAGCAGCTAACAGATTTACAGAAGCCAGAACAAAGAACAGTTAATTAATTTCTAACATGTCGTGTGATGTACATTACATTTGAAAAATAGCATTTTGAGAAACGCATTGTACATTCTTTGGGTGTTATCTTGCCCTGTGACCTTACAGTTGGTCAGCAAGAAAAACAGGAGCCTTGAAATGCCTGGGAAGTTTGCTGAGAATGTGGGGAGAATAGATAAGGTAGGTTTCACAGGGAGTTAGTTAATTTTAAGCAGAACTGGGGGTTAGGTTTTATACTGAACACAACACAGTAAACTTTATTTTATTATGTAGCAATTACAGACTACCATTATGATTATTTAATTTCCCTCTTCAGAGTAGTTGTGACAAATACTGAATGGTTGTCGAAGCCTAAACTATTTACTACCTGGCTCTTTATAGAAAAACTTTGCCAACTCCAGTTGTAAACCCATGACAGGAACACTATTCTAAGATGCTATAATACTTGGGAATTTGTACGTACACAACATAACTTCAAAATATAAAAATAAAAAGGCTAATAGAATTACAAAGTAGATAATTCTACATTTATACCTATTTCAGACACTCATGGATCAAGGAGACAGAAATATGACAATAGGATATTTGAAAAATCCAGTACACACACACACACACACACACACACACACACACACACACGTTTGAATTGTGGAAAATGGAAGCAATTGGGCAGAGAGTGGCAGAGCTTAGGATCATATGCATAGATGCATGAGGGGTCATGACCAGACAAAAGTATGAAGCCATCAATGTTACAAGCAGAGAAAACAAAGACAATAGAGATCATGAAAAAATGATAGTAACAAGAACACTTAGAGCATAAAAACATTGGCCAAACTGGAGAGACCAGCCCAGAATGAATGACACTGAATGAAGTCCTGAGGAGTGCCACAGCTACCTTGCATTCCATTCAAGTCTTTGAGATGCTCCATTTTATGACTTTTTCATTTGTTTGTTTGAGACAGAGTATCGCTCTGTCGCCCAGGCTGGAGTCCAGTGGGGCAATCTCGGCTCACTATAACCTCCGCCTCCCCGTTCAAGTCATTCTCCTGCCTCAGCATCCTGAGTAGCTGGGATTACAGGTGTGTGTCACAATGCCCAGCTAATTTTTGTATTTTTAGTAGAGATAGGGTTTTGCCATGTTGGCCAGGCTGATCTCAAACTCCTGACCTTAAATGATCCACCTGCCTTGGCCTCCCAAAGTGCTGCAATTACAGGCGTAAGCCACCATGCCCAGCTCATTTTATGACTTTTAAAAATTTTTTTTAACTTTTTTTGAGATGGAGTCTTGCTCTGTTGCCCAGGCTGGAGTGCAGTGGAGTGATCTCGGCTCACTGCAACCCCCACCTCCCAGGTTCAAGCAGTTCTCTGCCTCGGCCTCCCAAGTAGCTGGGATTATAGGCTCCCGCCACCATGCCCGGCTAATTTTTGTATTTTTAGTAGAGGTGGGGGTTTCACCATTTTGGCCAGGCTGCTCTTGAACTGCTGACCTTGTGATCCACCTGCCTTGGCCTCCCAACCATTTTATGACTTTTTAAACCTGCAACTGCACAACACTCTCTTCCTTGTATTGGTCTTATATTGGCCATCCATCATGTGAGCTAGTTCAAGAAAAGCCATCCTTCTTGTAAGAAAGGGAAATAAAGTAAAATCTCCTTTTGACTGTCTTGCCACAGCTATGACGCAGTGCCATGGTGGACACATAGATGGGTGGGTAAAGTCCAGGAGAACCTGGGCTGCCAGGAAGTCCTAGTGAGGCTTGTCCCTCCACCTGGTGCTGGCTGTCACAGCTTAATCTTGAGGTTTCTGGCATCCATTGGAAGGAAATAGAGGCATCGGCCCTGAGATATTAAAACAAGCATGAGAATACCTGGGTTCCCTATACTGTGCCATGTGCAGTAAGGAGCAAGGGTTTGGGAATCAGTGCTATACGAATGCTATAAACTTTGTTACCATACCCACTTTTTTTTTGTTCCCCATGTATGAAACGAAAACAAAGAGGAATAGTGTGCTTCCCTGGGAAGCATTGAGGAGAGCTGGAGAGCATCTAGATTTGACTTGAGGGAAATCCTCAAGTGCACACAGGCCAGAAAAGAAAACAGACCCAAGGACAAAAGATCAGGGCCAACAGAAGCATGTCCAGGGCCAGCTAGGGCCTGAGAAGAGGGTACAGAGAGGGCCCTCAAGGGGCAGTGTGGCCTTGGTCCTTCTTTTCTTTTTTCTTTTTTTTTTGAGATGGTCTCACTCTGTCTCCCAGGCTGGAGTGCAATGATACAATCTTGGTTCACTGTAATCTCTGCCTCCTGGGCTCAAGCTGTCCTCCCACCTCAACCTCCTGAGTAGCTGGGATTACAGGTGTGTGCCACCATGCCCTGGCTAATTTTTAAATTTTTTGTAGATATGAGATCTCACCGTGTTGCCCAGGCTGATTTTGAATACCTGGGCTCAAATGATCCACCTGCCTTGGCCTCCCAAAGTGCTGGGATTATAAGCATGAGGTACCAAGCCCAGCCTCTATCATCTTAAAAAACTACATCAGGAAAGAACTGTGCATGGACCACACAGGAGAACCTGGTGAGTGATGGGATTCAGATTTCATGTGTTTTTACTTACACCCCTATCCTGTCTTTGACAGGAGGGAAACAGACAAGTGTTGCATTCCTGTCCATAGAACCTCTCCCTGAAGAAGACTCAATATATGGTCAGCATCCTAATCCCTGGGCTCTAGTCACTTTGATCTCATAATTTTTCATCACCTTTACCCATGCCTGGTGACTGAACCATCTAGAAAGAAGCTTTGGGCTATAGGAAGCATAACCATATCCACCCAATTGGCAGAAGTATCCCCTGACTATCCCAGCATGAGAGGGGCCCTGGAAATTCTTAGACTCTGAGACTGATTAGGAAGCTTGGGTGGTGGATGTCATTGTTCTAAGCCAAAAGGAGAAAGAATTATACCTTATTCACATCTATATCTTTCTCTATAAAATCAACTATACAAAAATGAATAGGCAACTATAATTGAGACACAAAAAGTTGAAGAAATATTTTAAGGGAAGCAGAAGGTAAGTAGGTGTTCCGTACAAATAAAAGAAACCCAGATTATTACTACCAGAAACTGAAGAGTCCTGAGAATACGGAGCCGTGCCTCCTGTGTGGATCCAGAACCCAAATATAAAAAGGGTCACCCTGATCAGTAAACACTGGCCTTTTGTTCCTCATCTTCTTGAGTAGTGGTGGAGGGAGTGGGAGGGGTGGTGAGAAGGCAGCGGGAAAGCCAAGGAGCTGGAATTTGGGGCAGAATTTTTGACAGTTTCTGTGTGAGGAGGCTTCGAAGTTAGAGACCAGGCCTGCTGAGGATGGGGACACACTAGTAAATCCCCAGTGTTTAAGGGTGGAAGCCAAGAGGGCTATATCATACCAGGAGAAAAGTGGATTTAAATTAGGCCAGCATTTCCCATGGTGGAAGCCCTGTTTCACATCTTAATCTCTGAAACTGGATTAAAGTGATCCATTATTGCTAATGCTCCAGCCACGTACCAGAAGCAAATGTAAATCATCTCGGAGGAAGGTAGCATAATCCCAGATCTCAGCTTATTTTGAAAATTTTTCTTATACAACCATCCAGCACTCCATAAAAAAACCCCAAACTTAAAAATAAAACAAAAAACCTCCACCCCAAACACTTGAAAACAAGAGAAATAATTGACAACAAAAACAGACTCATAGAGGATCCAGGTCATGTATTTATACACATTCTAAAAATTGTAAGCACACTATGCCCTCATGTGTTAAAGAAAATCGAAGGCAAAATGAGAACTCAGCAGAAAATTGAAATCTTTCAGAAAGTATCATATGGGAATTTTAGAACATAAAAACACAATAACTCAATGAAAAACTCAATGGATAAGTTTCAGCAGATTAGACAAAGAGAGAATTACTGAACTGGAAGGTAGGTTAGAAGAAAATATATAGAATAAAGCACAGAGGGACATAAGGATGGAAATACAAGAAAGAATAAGAGACACAGGATACAATGAAAAGGACAAACACATATCATTGGAATCTCATCCCAGAAGAAAAGGAGAAAGAATGAAGCAAAAGCCATATTTAAAGAGAGAATAGCTGAGAAATTTTCAAAACTTAGAAAAGGTATAAAACTACAGATTCAAGAAGCCCTATAAATCCCAAGCAGAAAAAAACAAAACAAAACAAAAACCCTCTCACACATATGACACATAACTGGTGAAAGCCAAAAACTGGTTTATCAAAATTGACCCATATGCTGAGCCTTAAAGCAAGCCTCAACAAGTTTCAAAAAATGTAAATCATATAGATTATGCTCTCAAAATGATAGAGAACAAGATTACTTCAAAGAAGCAACAATTAGACTAATAGTTGACTTTTTAACAGAAGCAATGGAAACAAGAAGACCCTGAAATTACATCATCCAAGTACTGAAAGCAATAAATAATAATTACTGATCGGCTAGGTGTAGTGGCTCACGCCTGTAATCCCAGCACTTTGGGAGGCTGTGGCAGGTGGATCACAGGGTCAAGAGATCAAGACCATCCTGGCCAACATGGTAAAACCCCCACATCTCTACTAAAAATACAAAAATTAGCTGGTCGTGGTGGCACACACCTGTAGTCCCAGCTACTCAGGAGGCTGAGGCAGGAGAATCACCTGAAACCTGGAGGCAGAGGTTACAGTGAGCTGGGATCATGATGCACTACACCCCAGCCTGGCAACAGAACGAGACTGTCTCAAAAACAAAACAAAATAAAAACAAGCAAACAAAACAAAACAAAAAAGCTACTGCCCTACGTGTTGAAACCATCCTTCAATAATTAGGGTGAAATACAGGACTTTTGACAAAAGTTGAGAAATTTTATCACCATTTCATAGTGATAAATATTCACCCACAGGTTCATATACTAATTCCAAATTTGTGTGCACCTAATAAGATAGGTTTAAAATATATAAATCTAGAATTGACAGAATCACAATGAGAAATGTGCACACTTACAATGTAGTGGGCCTTTCTAACATACTTCTTTCAGTGTCTGATAGAATAAGAAGAAAAGTAATTAGTAAGTAAGGATAGTGAATAAACAATACAATTAACAACATTGACTTGATCAGCATATATAGAATACTGCACCCAACTGCTGTGCTTATTTTGAAGTACATATTGAATGTTTACCAAAATTGACAATATTCTGAGCCTTTTAAAGCAAGGCTCGACAAGTTTTTAAAAATGTAAATCATACAGATTTATGTTCTATGAGCACAGTTGAATTAAGCCAGAAATCAATAATAATGAAAACAACTAGAAATGTTCCAAATTTTTAGAAATTAACCAACATACTTCTTTACAACTCAGAAGCCAAAGAAGACATCAAAATAGTAATTAGAAGATACTTTAAATTGAAGATATTTTAAACCAAATGATAACAAAATACTAAATATTCAAAACTGTAGGAAGCAGCTAAAACTTGCTTAGAGGGAAACTTATTATTTCAAATGTATGCATTAGGAAAGGTAGAAAACCAATAAGCTAATTACTTATCTTAAAATTACAAAAGAAATTTAAACCCAGTAAAAGCAGAAAGAGAAAAATAATAGAGAGAAGGACAGAAAATAATGAAAAAGGAATAAAAGACCAAGGAAAAAAATAATAAAGTCCAAGAAATCGAAGAGGTATTGGCATCATGAACAGCGTTCCTCAGACTAACATGCTATCCTCCAGTTCATCATCCGCTTTCTCCTAGATCCTGCACCTGTGAGGAGAAAAGGACAGTGCGTCTCTCTTTCAGATGAGGATGTAGTACTTGTCATCATCTGCAAGAAGCAGGACACAAATCAAAACTTCCAGATTTCTGTTGGCACCTGCCCGTTTCTCTGGAACTACCCAAGGAAGGGTCGATTGTTAGGAGTGCCCCTTCTTGGCAGACACGGGGGCTGAGGTGTGGGTAGTTTTATTTCTCTAATTACCTATGCTTTCTACATACTAAAGAACAAAGCAACCATGAAGATTTTGCTCGAGTATCAGGCACTGTTGTCTGCTGTGCTCATAACTTTGATCATTTAGTGCTGGTTGAGGCCAAGACTGGCAAGGCTGCTGGAACAGAAATGGCTGGCAGCTTGGAGGTGGAGGCAGGGATTCTATATAAACCAGGTGGTCAGGTTGCAGTTTCGCTTTGCATGTGGTATATCCACCTACACCTCTGCCAAGTGCTGTGGTGAAGGATCCAGGCCCATTATTGATAGAAAATCTTCCAGACCCACAGTCTTTTCCGGGAACAATATGAAATCACTTCCAACCAGCTGGTTTGCACATTGAAATCTCGGTGTGAAGAGTCCTTGTGAGGAAAACTGACTCCGTTTTCTAATAAAGATCTGTCTGTGCTTTTGTGTCTCACAAACTCCTTAAGTCTTCAGACTCCAAGGACTTCCAATCCAGGCTGACGATGACCATATTCCACTGACACACTCTGTAAATTAGAAACAGAGGCCAAAGCTGACATGATGTATGTCAGAGCCGAAGTCCAAATGTCCAGCCTTGGTATGATGTTTAGATATTTCTGCTCAAGAATGGATATTCTCTCATATTACTGGAAAATCTTCATACATGGTTAGACATTCCCTCTGCTGGGAGGTCACCCCATGCATGGTTGTTTATCTCCTTGAACAGATATCTCTACACACAATTAGACATGTTCATGTTTGGTTATACTGATGTATAGTGCAAATCTACATACGTGCATGGCTGGTCATGCTCCCCCTTGGGTGGATATCCCCATTCAAGGGTGGACATTCCCATTCATAGCTGGACATCCCTCCTCATGCATGGACACTGAAGAGTCCAGCTCCTTTGATTTTTTCAGGCCCAAACATAGGCATCAACAAAAGCATCATTTGGCAGGCCTCATGGAAGAAGGCTGCCTTCCCTGCATCAGACTTGGTGCGCAGCCAATGCATTGCAACCTCTGAAAGAGTTACCGTTAAGGAATAAGGCCCCTGTGGCTTGCTATGCTCTTACTAATATCTCACTGTAGCCCAGGCAGCTTCATATGGAGGCCTCATTCTTGCGGACCTTCAGCTGAGGCTTTCTCTAGGCGACTCTGCCAATACATCCTTACTTGAATGGGTTGTGGTAGGCTTAAAGATATTTTTCCCTGCTCTGACTTCGTACTCAGTATATTCCCACTCCTAGCCCTTTACTCTCTCCTTTGTCCCAGCCCCTGGGTTCATAAACCTGCAGAAGCCTTTAACTCAGGGCTCCTTTGGCCGTGAGACTGCCCTCCCCTGCATCTATGCTGATCTACCTGACCCTCAACTGGTATGCTGTTCCGTGAGGGAAAGGGATATGGGAGAGTGGGCACTGGCTCCAGTTTAGCCTCCTGCTTGTATTGCAGTAAGTAATTAACAATTTCACTGTTATCTTCATTTTGGCTTGTTGTCTTAATCACCTCTTCTGATGCCTCTCAGTTCAGCTCTCTTTAGCTCAGCTGAGCTCTTGACAGACTTTTTACTCGTGGACAGACATCCTAATCATGGCTGAGTATTGCCCCAATGGCTCGACTTCCTCCCATTACTGCACATCCACCCATAGCTGGACGTCTTCACCATGGCTGGGAGTGCCTCCTCCATGGTTGGACATTCTGCCAATGTGTGGACATTCCTTCATGGCTGGACATGCTACCAATGGCTAGACATCTCCACCTATGACTGTACATCCTCCCATGTCTGGACATCCACAGTCATGGCTAGACATCCCCTTCCTGACTGAACATAATCACTAATGACTAGTCATCCCCATCCATGGCTGGACATGCCCCCTCATGACTGAACATCCCCCACAGCTGGACACTTGCCATTCCGTGCACTGATAAAGGGTTTGTCTCCACATTCAGCAGCTTCATGGATTTGGCAAGGAGCCACTTATTTCTTCTTTTACTTTCTCCTTCCCTGCTTAGGCAAATTCTACCTTTTCTAACCCTCTGCCTCCAACTCTGTGTTACCTTGTCTCAACCTCTTAGTACACAGCCAGGCTCTCTACGTCTCGGCACAAATGCGTAGGTTCTATTCTTGCTCTGTAAGTTATTGGCATTTGACTTATCGTTTGTGTTTCTCTTTTCTCTCAGAAAGCTAATGCCTCATCATTTAGGTTTTCAGGCAACCTTAGGTTGACAGTTCCTAGGTCATGTCTCAGATTAGCTTAACCTCTCTCTGTCTCTGTTTCTGTGTCCCTCTCTGACTCCTCCACACCTCATGCATGCACACACTCACACACACAGTTGAGAATATCTTGATGTTCCTACTCCCTAATTTATTATTATAATGGCTTTTGTCTTAGGCCATTCATGCTGTGCTGTAAAAATACCCTAGACTGGGTAATTTTATACTGGAGCACACAGTCCCTTACTCTCAGCATGTGTCCCTGGCCACTTCTGGGAGATCCAGGCATGGGATGTAGAAATTTATTTCTCACAGTTCAGACACTGGGAAGTCCAAGATCAATGTGTCAGCAGATGACGGTGGAGGCTTGCTCTGTTTTATGGATGGCACCTTGTGGCTCTGTCCTCACAAGGGGTAGATGTGTGTTCTCACATGATAGAAGGGCAAAATAGCTCCCTCCAGGTGCTTGTATAAGGATACTTATCCCATTCGTGAGGATAGAGTCTCCCAAAGCCCCACCTCTTAACACTATTACATTAGAGACTAGGTTTCAACATATGAATTTTGAAAGGACACAAACATTCTGACCATAGCAGCTCTGTCAATTATTATTGTCACCATTGTGGCCTGGATAAAATTTCCATTGCTGTGCTACTTCCATCAGTCTTTCCCTTCCCACAACAGTGTCCACATCATCACACCAGCAGACACTCAACTGCTGTCCTTTCCCCTACCCTTAAAGTGTCGTTTTCTCATCCACCGATCCCTGTATAACACTCCGTCCTTTCCTTTTGCCTGTCTCCCTTGGTCTTAAGCTATTGTCTAAATTAAGACTGTTTTGGTTGCAAATGACAGAAAATAGACTTGGAGGCCAAAAAAGGGAATTTATTGGTTTACTTAAAAGTTAAGAGGTCTAGGGTGGGCGCAGTGGCTCACACCTCAATCCCAGCAGTTTGGGAGGCCAGTGTGCATGGATCACCTGAGGTCAGGAGTTCGAGACCAGCCTGGCCAACATGACAAAACCCCATCGCTACTAAAATACAAAAATTAGCCGGGCGTGGTGGCAGGCGCCTGTAATCCCAGCTACTTGGGAGGCTGAGGCTGAAGAATCACTTGAACCCGTGAGGCAGAAGTTCCAGTAAGAAGAAATCATGCCACTGCACTCCAGCTTGAGTGACAAGAGTGAAAGTCTGTCTCAAAAAAAAATTAATAAATAAAATAAGCGGTCTATTTGTTTATGTGGCTGCTGTAACAATGACCACATGCCCGGTGACTTAAAACAAGAGAAGTATGTTCTCTTACAGTTCTGGAGGCTAGAGGCTGAAATCCAGGTGTCAAGAGGGCCAGACTCTTCTCAGAAGCTCTAGGGAGATTCCCTTCCTTGTCACTTCCAGCTTCTGGTAGTTCCCCGCATTCCTTAGCTTGAGGTCACATCCCTCCAGTCTCTGCCTTCCTCTTCACATTGCTTTGTCTAACATGTGTCTCTCTTAAAACTTCCTCTGCCATTCTCTTTTAGGGGCACCTGTGACTGTATTTAGGTCCCACACAGATAATCCAGGATAAACCCTTCCTCACAAGATCCTTAAGTTAATCACATCTTTTGTCATAGATAACAGTCACAGATTCCAGGGGTTTCATGTGTATATCTTTTAGAGGCCCATTTGTCAGCGTCAGCATACCGCAAGACCCATCTTTTGTAGTTGGATTCAGAGCCCCAGACAATATTACCAGGCCCTTCCTTACTTCCTATCACACCTGCCCAGTCTGCAAAGTCACAGCAAGCCAGATGGAACTTGAAATAGAGAATGCCATGACATAGGCCTGGCTGTAGGAAAACCTAGCTAACCTGAGACTTGCCAGGCTGATGGCCACATGTGGGAGAGCTGTTGCATGGAAGGCCTGGCCTAGGCTGACCCTCGGCTGCTGCTCCTGTTGGCAGATCTGGTGAAACTTGTCTCTAAAAAAGACCTAGTGCTTAGGCTGACTGGGATGCCAACAGAGGCAGGAGGGCTGTTTCAACCCGATTCCCCAGGTAGTGTAGAAACTGGGCTTTATTTTTCATGGCCCCTGTCCAGGCATCTCCATTCAGAGCAGGACATCAGAGAGTCTGGCTGCAGCCAGGGCCAGCTGGGAAGGCCAGGATTCCACAGGCCTGTGCTTGGCAGGGCCCTCAGGGCCAGCACTGTGCTTGGCAGGGAGCCAGGAAGACAGGGCACTTCAGCTGGGCAACAGCAGGACAGACGCTGTGCCTTACGGTGGGAGAGGCAGTCAGGGAGCAGCCAGCCAGAGCCAGCCCCTGGGGAAGCCAGAGCAGGAGCTGAGGGCAGCAGCTGTGTCTGCCTCCTCCCCACCCTGGGGCTTCACAACAAGGCTTCCCTCCCCTCTGCTGGTCACTTCCTGGGAGAACCAGGCATGAGATCAGGGAGGGGAGAGAGACTCAAGGGATATGGAAGGATGGTGGTGGGGGTGGCTTGGGGGCAGATAAACAGAGGATGAGGGGTAGGCAGGGGGAAGGGCTGTCCCTCTGCCCCTGGAGGTCATTGGGCAGACAGCCTCTAAATCCTATCACAGCCTCAGAAGCAGCTGTGTTCCTCCTCCACCCCCACGTCCCCTCTCTGTCCTCCCCCCAGGCTGCCTCACCCTCTGCTCGCCTGCTTTGGGTGGGTGCTGCTGGGCCACTGCTTTGCTGAGTGTCCCTCTGTATCTGGGCACCTATGGTGCAGCCATCTCTCACGTGGTCTCTCACTGTCTCTGCGTTGTCATCCGTGCCCAAGGTCCCTCACACTCAGCCTGTGTCCCTCAGATGTCTGTGTGAATCTCATCTCAGAAGTCTGAGGTCTGCAACCCTCCTCAGGCTCTTTCCATGGTGGGCCCTGAACAAGCAGTGTGACAGTCAGTGGGGAGGTGTGCAGGGGTCTTCGTGCCTTGCAGCTGGGTGACGCTTTCCTCAGCCCGAAGCCCCTTCTGTGTGTTGGAAGGTGTGAGAGTAGGGATCTGCAGAGCAGCCATAGTATATTTTCAGGTCCAGGGTTTAGTCTGGTGCCAACACCATTGGCAAGAGCAGGTTGCAAAGATTCAGCTCAGGATCCATTGCCTTTGGCCTGTGCCTCACTCCTTTAGGGGCTCTTTTCTTCAGACGCTTTAGGGGTAGTCCCCTCCCCCTTCTCCCAAAGCAGCAAGAGAACAACTTTCTGCCATCACTGATGGAAGCCGTGCCTGCTCTTGCATGTCTTGCTTTGTAAGGTGATTGTGCCTGGAATTCTGCATGACAAATACCTGGAGGTGCTATCAGGCTGCAGATAGTGCTACCCCAGATATTCATGGTTCCATTAGTTAGGAAAATGAGGAAAATGGATACTGGATAGGCAAGTGCAGTCTGCCTCAACTTCTGCAGTGAACAAAGAATAGCCGGACATGGTGGCTCATGCCTGAAATCCTAGGACTTTGGGAGGCTGAGGCAGGTGGATCAGGAGGTCAAGAGCTCAAGACCATCCTGGCCAACATGGTAAAACCCCGTCTCTACTAAAAATACAAAAATTAGCTAGGCACGGCAGTGTGTGCCTGTAGTCTCAGCAACTCAGGACACTGAGGCAAGAGAATCGCTTGAACCGGGGAGGTGGAGGTTGCAGTGAGTCAAGATTGTGCCACTGCACTCCCGCCTGGAGACAGAGTGAGGCTCCGTCTCAAAGAAAAAAGAATAAAAGTCCAAACAATTCCCTACCAATTCAACAAAAGACAACAAAAGTGAAAATGAAAAAAAAAATTGACAGCTGGAAATTATGAAGCAATACAGCAATAAGTCAAAAGATAGTAGAAATAAAAATAACATGAATTTGTAGTAGTGTCTATCAAGATACAGAGACTTTCTTGCTGGATCAAAAGAGAAACATGTAGTTTGTGAAAAGAAGGAGATGGGAAGTTGAAAATAAAGCAGTGGGTAAGGATATAGCATGGAGGGACTCCTGCTTCTAGTAATGATGTGCTAAGGAGCTGGAATGGTCCTTTTGCTGAAAAGCTGATCAAAATACATTTTAAGTTTCTGCTTGAAGAAATTGAAAAGAAACAATACAGTAAAAAAAAAAAAAAAATCACAGGGCTGTGATCCAAAGATACTCAGAGATGCAAATTCGGCCGGTGCGTATCGTCTAATCGCTTCATCAAAACACACTTTCTGCACCTTCCCTGTCCCACAGGTTCCTCTCACCACTTACCCTGTCCTCCACCTAGCGCTTGTCCTTCCCATGCCCATTGTCCTGCCATCTTCACCCTGATATCCACCCCAGCCTTAACTGGCCTCCTCCTCTTCCCTACATTCCCTCCAGAGCCCGCTGCGGCCTCCCCGGTACTCACCGTAAACATTCCAAATGTACTCCTCAGTGACCCCTGGGCAGAAACTCTGAGGGGGACCAGGGCCTGATGCTGACGCCTCAACCTGTGGCCAGAGGACCTTCTGCTGAGCATTGACCTGAGGCACCAGGTGGCTTTTCAGTGGTCGGGATCAGGCAGAGATGGTGCCTGCTTCTGCAGTGGTTGTCCTGACTCATTCTCTGACTGTGACAGGAGAGCAGTCAAAGACATTTGTACCCTAGCTGGGGCCTCAAGGGTATCCTTCTCTGTGTGTGTCCTGCTCTCTCAGGAGGCTGATAACTGGGTGCCCTGCAGGTAGGACAGACACAGGGGATTCAGCCACAGTGAGGGAGCGTGCCCTGTCCCCACAGTTCTACTGGCCTCACCAAAGATAACCGTTGATATATTTTGTTTGCATAGGTGTTCCTAATTCACTTGTTTTCAGAGTGCTTTTATAACATGGTTGTAAATATTTGTCCATCAACTCAATTTGTTTCACTTGTACTCCATATCAGTACCGAGGGAACAAAGTTCGTCTTTGTGGTTTCATTAGGTGCTTGGTTTGATGAATTTTCCGAATTCCATATTCCTTGGCAACCACCCAAAACAAGATATAACACATTTCTCTTTGTTTCCCTGTGCTGTTTGCAGGCAAACCCTCTATATCCCTACCTTAGATATAGGGTAGGGATTCATCTGATTTATTTTCTATTTTACCTGTCAGTTTTGCCTGTTTTAGAATTTTATGTAATGGAAGAACTCGTAGGTAGTCTAGCTTCTATCATTTAGCATCAAGTTTCTGAGAGTCACCTATGTTATTCCATGTATAAATGTATTCATTTTTGTTATTATTACACCATTATACTAACATATCATGAAATTTTTCTCTAGTCACCTGTTGATGGACATTTGGTTTGTTTCTGGTTCTGAGCTATTTGAATAAAGCTGCTATGAATATCCATTCACATGCATTTGTAAAATGTGTTTTCATTTTTCGTTTGCAAATTTTAGGACTGAAACTACTGAGTTATAAGGGTGGGTACAC
Source organism: Sapajus apella (assembly GCF_009761245.1). Taxonomy (NCBI): domain Eukaryota; kingdom Metazoa; phylum Chordata; class Mammalia; order Primates; family Cebidae; genus Sapajus; species Sapajus apella. Next base: position 3,335,213 of record NW_022436963.1, read on the forward strand.
TTTGAATTTCATTAGGAAGTGCCAAACCATTTTCCAAAGTGGTTCTGCTGTTTCACACCTTTTATCAACAGTGTATAAGAGATCTACCTATTCTGTATCTCTGCCAGGATTTAGCACTGTCAGATTTCTTATGTTAGTCATTCTCTTAGGGTGTCTAGATGTATCTCATTTTGGTTCTCATTTTTATTTCCCTCATGACTAATGATGTTGGGCATCTTTTCATGTGCTTCTCAGCTATTCCTAAATCTCCTTTTCTCAAGCACCTGTTTGAGAATTTTGCTGCTAATTCATTCTTCCTCATCCTTATACAACTGTTCGTTGAACTGAAATCTGTGTCACTGAATTTTGTATTTGATGGAGGTTTAGGTTGTTTCAATTTTTGTTTTTATCAACTACACTGAAATCACTAACTAGATACGTCTTTGTGCTAATGAGCCAGTATTTCCAGTGGCTTGCTTTTGTAGGCAAATTGTGGCCATGTCTGCAAAAAAGAATGGACAAGAGTTCCACATATTCACTGGAAAAGACTCAGCTGTTGGAAGCCATTCTGATGCCAGAGTCATAGGTGCCCTTATGACATCACACTCTCTCCTTCACACTTCCTGCCATGGTGGTGGCTAGAGAAGTATAGATCTGGGTATGATGGAGACATCTAGCCTCTAATCATGGGCACTTAAGGGGATTGCAGACTTGAAGGGGTTGAACCAACTACCCGCAAGTCATGGGCATCCGATGTTGTGTAAGAAATAGATGCAGGCAGGGGGAGGTGAATTCCCACAGTTAATCAGGATGCAAGCCTTTTGTCTAGGGTCTCCGGGAAAGATAAGAGGTTAAGGATGTGGTGAACTTGGCTGAAAACTGGATATCCGGCAGACAGGCAGCCACAGTGAGGGTGTGTGCCCTGAGTTCTACAAATAACTACCTACCTACACCTCTCCTCTTTAAAATCTGATTACAGAAAGATGGCCATTTTTGCCAAATCGTAATCGAAGATGTTGATGAGACCACATTGTTCAAACACAGGGAGCTGGAGAAAAAGCGTCCTCCTCCAAAACCAAAGGTAAGCCAGAGAAAGCCCTCGAGGTTGGAAGACACCCCGCACCTGCAGCATCTCTGACCCGTGCCACCCAGTAGTGGTGGTGGTTGTCTTCTCTGTGGCTCATAGAATTGGTTAATCACAAAATTTCTTCTCCAAACTAGGAAACATTTGCGAGTGAAAGGTGTTGCTATTAATCCTTACTCAGGAACAACTGCCGTAAGCCAGGAATTTCCCAGGCCAACAAGGACATAGTCGTCGTATTCAGAGCTGCAATAAATAGAGATGGACTCATCCTGGGCTATCTTCTCCCATTTCCTTACGAGTCTGGGAAGGGTGGGTGACTGAGGCATGGAGACTTGGATGTAGCAAAGAGAAACCCTGAGAAGTGGAAAGCAGACATTCAACATTGGAGTGTGGCATGGTGACGGCTATGTTTGGGGAATGTACGGCCACATAAAGGGAAACCCAAGACTCGAATTGGGTGGGATGTGGGGGAGTGTGCACATGAGTCCACTTATGTATAGGTAAGCTGAAGTTTAAAAGAAGTTTTAACAAGAAAAGAATGTGTTAAAATAAGTGAAAGTAAGAAGCAGGTGAAAAAGACTCCAAACTGTGTGGAGGAGGGAGACTTTGACTACTATGATGTGACAGCTGGAAACAGCAGGTTGTGGATTTGACCTGGAGTCAGAAATAAGAGGGCAGAGCCAGCCAAGGACACCACCTCTCTGGCAGGTGGGAGAGGTCTGAAGAGGTGGGTCACGGATCTCAGTAGCTGGAAGGCCCAGGTGAAATGTGTTAACCCTCTGACCCTACATCACAGTGTCCTTGCTTTAGACTGGCCAAGAAGGTTTACAAAAAACTGGGTGAGGTAGCTAGGGCAGGTGTATCCCCATTTTGCAGATGGGGACACTGAGGCTCAGAGGTGAAGGTGAGGTGACCATGTCCATTGACCTGTGGGTAGCAGAGGTGGGACACCTACCTGGTCTCCTGGGTTAGGTGTTGCCCCGCCCAGTACACCTGAACTTTAGAGGAAAGGGCTGTTGTGGAGCACTGGGCCACTTCCTCTCACCTCCTGGGGCTGATGTTTGTGAGGAAAATGTCCTGACTGTTCTTTCTTTTCTTGCAGTCTCGCCTCCTCCAAATGAAGCCACCCGTTGACAAGGTACTGGCAGCAAAAAAGATCCAGGCCTGGTGGCGGGGCACGCTGGTGCGACGCACACTACTGCACGCGGCCCTCAGAGCTTTGATCATCCAGTGCTGGTGGAGGCAGGTGCTGGCGAAGCTGCTGGCAAAGAAGCGGCGGGCCGCGCTGGAGCTCTGCGCACGGCAGCAATGGGCAGCAGTCAGGCTTCAGTCCTGGGTCCGCATGTGGCGTGTCCGCCGGCGTTACTGTCGTTTGCTCAACGCTGTCCGCATCATCCAGGTCTATTGGCGCTGGCGAAGTTGCCATACCCGTGGCTTTTTCCACGGCAGCTACGAGCTGGCAACAAGCCAGCTGAACCTTGAGCTTGACATCTTCCTGGGATCACAGATTTGCCGGATTACGGACTGCATCCCCTTCCCAATAAAGAACTGACCAGATCTGCTCCAACTACGTATCCCTAGGTCTCTATTCTAAAAACTTCCACAAGTATTTGTCTCAGCAAAGGGTCAGGGAAATGAGGACAGGCACCTGGCATCTCAAAGGTCAGCTCTGAGGAGTCAGCGGGCTTGTCTGGGGTCCTGTGGGGAGAAGGATGTGGCAGCCCCATGCTGGAGGAGCTGGGCTTGTGACAGATTAGCAGCCAGCCATAGGTGAGGGGGTTGGGGTTGCAGGGCCACCAAGAAGGCCAGCTCCAAGGAGACGGGTTCATGCCATGGTGTGTGTAATGGCGACCCCTGTGCCCATGCAGTATGGAGGCCTGTGCCATCCTTTGCTCTTAATCCTGCAGTGTCTTCTCATTTCATTTAGAATGAGTTCAAAAGCCTTTCCCGGAGTATACGTAACCCTGCATGTGCTGGTCCTTGCCATCTCACCCTCTCTATGTCCTCCCTGGCTGCTCTGCTGCTTAGCAACTATCCCAAGTGTCTTCCCATCTGGGGAGTTTGCTCTGCTGCCTGCTCTCCTAGGGCCATCGGCTTCCAGATGGAGCTCCCACTCCATGCTGGTTTGTCTCTGTGAGAAGGCGCCCTCCCCAGCTCCTCAGCCTGCCTTCCTGTTTTCAGAGTCCTCACCCCTACCTGAGGTTGTCTTACCTGATTATTTACTTATTTTCTTTTCCCTTCTAGAGGGTGAGCTCCAGGAAAGCAGGACTCTGGTCAGAGCTGCGTTTAGTACCTAGAACAGGGCCTGGCACACAGTGACTCTCTATTTATATGTATATGGACAGGTCGAGCCTCTCTTATCTGAAATGATTGCATTTGAAGTGTTTCAGGTTTTTTATTTTTGGGGATTTTGGAATATTTGCATTGTATGTACTGGTGCTGCATCCCTAATCTGAGAATCTGAACTCAAATGCTCCAGTGAGCACATCCTTTGAACATCATGTCAGCACTCAATGAACTTTGGATTTTGCAGCATTTGAGGTTTGAATTTTCAGATGTAGCGTTATTCAAACTGTACATAGATCTAAATAGATGTGCACTCTACCCAACCCAGAGCCAGAGCTCCTGAGTCTGGCCCTCACATTCCAGGAGGCAACATTCTCTTGCCTTCATTATCCCTGTGCAGGTAACAGGCAATTATGGACTACTCTATCATTTAGAACTCAACAGATTATTCAAACACTCCAGTCCTAAGCTCTTTATTTTTTAAAAAAAAGTTAATTTTAAGTTCTGAGACACATGTGCATGATGTGCAGGTTTGTCACATAGGTAAACATGTGCCGTGGTGGTTTGCTGCACCTTTCAACCCATCACCCAGGTATAAGCCCAGCATGCATTAGCTATTTATTCTGCTGCTCTCTCTGTCTCCGCTGCCCTTCCTCACAGCCTCCGTGTGTGTTGTTCCCCTCCCTGTGTCCATGTGTTCTCATTGTTCAGCTCCCACTTATAAATGAAAACTTGTGGTGTTTGGTTTTCTGTTCCTGCGTTAGTTTACTGAGGATGACGGCTTCCAGCTCCATCCATGTCCCTGCAAAGAACATGATGTCATTTCTTCTTATGGCTGCATAGTATTCCATGGCATTTATGTACTGCATTATCTTTATCCAGACTATCACTGATGAGCACCAATGGCCTTTTCTCAGCTCATGGGAACACGCATTTTTTTCGTAAAGATAAGTGTTGCCTGATTCTAGAATCACAAATAAAAACCAGTTACATATTTAAATTTGTTGCAATTTTGTTGTTTGATGGTTTCTGGCAATCTCTGAAAGGACTGAGAGAGGACTGCTAATGACCCCGAGACGCCTGCGGAACACAGGGGAGGCACTGCTGAAGCTGTCTGAGGTCCCCTGTCTTCCTCATGGAGCCCCAAGGGTTGTAAGTAAAGTTCCTCTTGGGTTCCGACTCTGCTGTCTTTGCAGTGAGCCCCCACCCATGTTCTTTTTGTCTTTTAATTCAGGGTTGCTTTGTGCTGGGAGGGAGTGCATGACCTTGGGATGTCAAGGTTTATTATTAAAAATAATTTGGAAAATAGTTTGTGCCGTGAGAGGGTACATGACCTCCCTGGGATTTTAGAGGTAATTGAAGTTGGTTGCGGTAATTGGCTGTTACTGCATAAGGAATATAACTCTGGCTTTTAGAATTTGCAAAGATTTGGGTTTTCTCCTGTTTCTTTTATTTATTTATTTATTTTTTCCTTGCCTGCTAAAGTAAGGGAAGTTGGTTATGGGGATCTCAGACCCAAGGACAACTTGACTGATGAGCATGAGTCAGGCATCTAAAAACTGGTAAGTGTGCCCCAACACCTCAAAAGTCTTCCGAGGAAGAATAAGCCGGGTCATGAAACATGTTATTTTGACATTTGGTCATGTGCCAGCCTCAAGAAATTTTCTGTGCAATGAGGAACATTTTAGAAGCATCTCATGACCCAACCTCATGGTGTTCACCTCTTAGACTTTTATTTCATCTCTGAGACCCAAGATGTCAAGTAAAAATGAGATCCTTAACTTCTAAAGAACTGAGTACTCCACATTTTGGCTCCACCTGCCTTTTACATTTAAGTGTTGTGGCTCCAGAAGCTGCAGATCAGCCATGTGTTACATAATATTTTGGTCAGTGATGGATTGTAGATATGATTGCAGTCCCTTAAAATTATAATGGAGCTGAAAAGTTCCTATTGCATGGTGATATGGCCAATGTATGGCTCATGTGTTTGTGCTGATGCTGGTGTAAACCTACTGCGCTGCCCGTTGTATGAAAGTGTAGCACATACAGTTATGAGCAGTACATAGAGCTTGATAATGACAACAAACAACTATATGACTGGTTTATGTATTTACATTTTTTTTTTTGAGACAGAGTCTTACTCTGTCACCCAGGCTGGAATATAGGGGCATGATCAAGGCTCACTGTAGCCTTGAACTCCCAGGTTCAAGCAATCCTCCTGCCTCAGTCCCCCAAGTAGCTGGGACTACATGTGTGCATCACCACACCCAGCTAATTTTTGTATTTTTTTTGTAAAGATGAGGTTTTGCCATGTTGTCCAGGCTGGTCTCGAACTCCTGAACTCAAGCCATCCACCCAACTCAGCCTCCTATAGTGCTGGGATTATAGGCGTGAGCCACTGTGCCCAGACTTTGCTATACTTTTTATTATTTTTTAGCGTGTACTCCTACTTATGAAAAAAATTAACCGTAAAACAGCCTCAGGCAGGTTCTTCAGGCAGGTCCTTCCAAAAGAAGAAGGCATTGTAATTACAGGAGATGACAGCTCCAAGCATGTTTTTGACCTAAAACTGTTCCAGAATGACAAGGTGTGGAGGTGGAAGACAGTGATATGGATGACCCTGAACCTGTGTAGGCCTAAGCGAATGTATATTTGTGCCATAATTTTCAGCAAAAATGTTTTAAAAGTACAAAAAAAATTTTTAATAGAAGAAAGCTAATAGGATAAGTATATAAAGAATATGTTTTTGTACAGCTATATAACACGTTTGTGTTCTAAGCTGTTATTATGGGTCAAAAAGTTAAAAAAATTAATACATTTATTAAGTAAAAATGTTACATTAAGCTAAGGTTAATTTATTATTGAATAAAGAAAATTTTAAAATAAATTTAGTCTTGCCCACATGTATGGTGTTCACATACTCTACAGCAGTATCTGATCATGTCTCAGGGCTTCGCATTCACTCACCACTCACTAACTCACTGACCCAGAGCAACTTTCAGGCCTGCAAGCTCCATTTATGGTAAATGCCCTATACAGGTCTACCATTTTAAATCTTTTATACCATATTTTTAGTGTACCTTTTCTATGTTTAGATACACAAATACTTACCATTGTGTTATAATTGCCTACAGTAACAGGCTCTATAGGCTTGTAGCCTAGGAGATATAGGCTCTATCCTGCAGTGTAGGTGTAGGCTATAGGTCGTATAAGTACACGCTGTAGTGTTAGCACAATGAGGGAATCACCTGACGGTTTAGCATGTATTCCCATCATTAAGCGATGCATGATTGTACTTACATAAATGATGAAATCTTATTAAAAACAATTTGGAATTACCATGGCCATTTGTAGAATGTTCTAGATAAACAAGACTGTTCATCTAAGAAGTATACTTAAAAATAAGGGCTCCCAAATTAGGCCCACCCGGGGATGTCTATTTTAATTATGTGCAGAAGCGTCCAAAAAGATTTTTTAATTGCCTTTTTAGAAAGACTCCTTACCAAGGGAAAAGGAAAAGCTTAAGTAGCTAATTGATAAGAACATTGGGATCTGCTAACCTTTTCAACTAGCTACCGTCCCGACTCAAAGATGAAAAGAAAGCTAGAAAAAAGTATTTATAGCAGGTAAACCCTCAGGTCACCATGTATGCTTCTCTGACCACTGATATGCCCTGGCAAGATTCTTGAGTTTAATTTTTATGATGAGTCCAGGCATAGAAAATGCTTTGTCTGGGCTGGGCACAGTGGCTCACACCTGTAATCCCAACGTTTTGGGAGGCTGAGGAGCGTAGTTCACTTGAACCTCTGAGTTTGAGGCCAGCCTGGGCAACGTGGTGAAACCCTGTCTGTATTAAAAAATATATAAAAATTAGTTGGGCATAGTGGCTTGTGCCTGTAGTCCCAGCTACTTAGGAGGCTGAGGTGGAAGGATTGCTTGAGCCCTGGAGGTGGAGGTTGCAGTGAGCTGAGATTGACAGAGTGAGACCCTGTCTCAAAAGAAGAAGAAGAGAGGAGGAGGGGAAGGAGGAGGAGGAGGAAGAGGAAGGGAGAGAATAAGAGGAAGAGGAAGGAGAAGAAGAAGAGGAAGGGGAAGAGGAGGAGGAGGAGAAATGCTTTGTCTGCCCTATTAATGGGCTTTGCCCTGTACTTAGTAATCTAGTTAAGAAACAGAAGCTAAATTAAAAAACTGGATATCTAAATTAGTCTTCAATGCACTCTTTTCTGAGATTCAGTTAGTTATTTTTATTTTAGAAAAAGTTTTTTAGAGACAGGGTCTCGCTCTGTCACCAGGCTGGAGTGTGGTGGCATGATCATGGCTTACTACAGCCTTGACCTCCTGGGCTTCAGTGATCTCCTCACATGAACCTCATGAGTCACTGGGACTACAGATATGTGCCACCATGCACAGCTAATTTTTTTATTTTTTGTAGAGATGGGGTCTCACTATGTTGCCCAGCCTGGTCTTGAACTCCTGGGTTCAAGTGATCCTCCTGCCTCAGCCTCCCAAAGTGCTGGGATTACAGGTGTGAGCCACTATACCTGGCCCAGACAGTTATTTTGAGACAAGAAACTCAATAACTCACAATAAACAACCCAAATAATCGCATTAAAAAGTGGGCAAAGAACACGAATAGACATATTTTTAAAGATGACATACAAATGGCCAATAGGGATATTAAAAAATGCTCAATATCACCAATCATCAGACAAATGCACATTAGAACCACAATGAGATATCATCTTACTTAAGTCAAAATGACTATTATATATTTAAAAAAACAATTGTTGAAGAGGATGCAGAGAAATGTGAACTCTTATACCCTGTTGGTGGGAATGTAAATTAGTACAACCTCTATGGAAAACAGTATGGAGATTTCTCAAATAGCTAAAATAAAACTACCATTTGATTGAGCAATCCCACTACTGGTATCTACCCAAAGAAAAAGAAATTATTGTGTCAAAAAGATACTTGTCCCTCTCTCTCTATTGTAGCACTATTCCCAATAGCAAAGATAGGGAACCAACCTATCCATCCATCCACAGATGATTGGATTAGAAACATGTGTATATATGGAATTAAATACTATTCACCCATAAAAAAGAATGAAATCATGTCTTTTGTAGAAACATGGATGGAACCAGAGGCAAGTTAGTAAAACAAATCAGAAATAGAAAGACAAATACTTCAGGTTCTTGCTTATAAGTGAGAGCTAAACAATAGGTACACATGGATGTAGAGTGTAGAATGATAGACAAGGGAAACTCAGAGGGTGAGAAAGTGGGAGGAGGTAGATGATGAAGTATTGCTTAATAGCTGGAAGACATCATCCTCAGCAAACTAACACAGGAACAGAAAACTAAACACCACGTTTTCACTCATAAGTGGGAATTGAACACTGAGAACACATGAACACAGAGAGAGGAACAACACACATCAGGGCCTGTTGGGGTAGGGGATGAGGGGAGGGAACTTAGAGGATGGGTTGATAGGTGCAGCACACCTCCATGGCACACATATAAGTAACCTGCACGTTTTTCACATGTATCTCCTTTCTTTCTCTCTTTCTTTCTTTCTTTCTTTCTTTCTTTCTTTCTTTCTTTCTTTCTTTCTTTCTTTCTTTCTTTCTTTCTTTCTTCTTTCTCTCTCTCTCTCTCTCTTTCTTTCTTTCTTTCTCTTTCTTTCCTTCCTACTCTTTCTTCTTTCTCTCTCTCTCTCTCTTTCTTTCTTTCTTTCTTTCTCTTTCTTTCCTTCCTTCCTTCTTTCTTTCTTTCCTTCTTTCTTGTGACTTCAGCTTGAAGTAATCAGTACACCAAAGCAGCATATTTTGGGGCGGCATTTCATGAACTCCTTCAATGGCTAGCTTTGCTTAATGAGCAATTTGAACAATTGATAGGAGTGAATTAGGTAAACATAAGCAGGAAAAAATCTACAGCTTCAAAAATATCTTTAGTAACTTGAAATCTAAAAGTTATGTTAAATTAATTAATATTCATTAAATGGCTGAGTCATTTCTAAGAAAGTTAAAATATTAAAACAATTACTGAATATAAATTTAAAGTTCATATACTTTGGCATCCAGTTTTTATGTGGTGTAGAGAAGGTAAATATATCTGGGTCTGTTAATAAAGATGAAAAATTATATTACAAGGAAACATTTCTCTAGAAATTATGAAAATGGTGCTTATCTACAGAATGCTGATATAAAACAGTTCACAAGGCTTATAGTTTTCATTGAAAATTAAGAGTGCTAGGGATTAAAACTGTAATATGTACTAAGTAAAACTAGAGAATAAGAGAAACAACTCTATGTGAGGAAAATAAGATGTTTTATAAAGAAAGTTATAAGATAAGAGGTAAGAAAAACAGACAGTAATTTTTGTCCTAAAGTGAGTGACCAGTTATTCCACAAAGGGAAAGAGGAAGAGTAGAGGACAAACTAAATGAATATAACAAATTTGTAGAAGGTTTGTGAAAAGGAAATTTTGAAAGACAAATATCATGTGTGGTCAAGCTGGTTGATACGGTTTAGCTCTGTGTCCCCACCCAAATCTCACCTTGAATTGGAATTCCCAATGTTGGGGGAGTAACCTGGTGGGAAGTGATTGGATCATTGGGGCAAATTTCCCCCATGCTGTTTTTGTGATAGAGAGTTCTCACAAGATTTAATGGTTTAAATTAAATCTTGCTCTAAACCCCCCCTTGCTCTCTCACTCTCTCCTGCTGTCCTGTGCAGAAGGTGCTTACTTTCCCTTTCCCTTCTGCCAAGATTTTAAGTTTCCTGAGGCCTCCCAGTTATGCTTCCTGTTATGCATGTGGAACTGTGAGTCAACTAAACCACTCTTTTTTTTAGAAAAAATAAATTAGCCAGTCTCAGGTGGCTCTTTATAGCGGTGTGAGATCAGGTGAATACAGAAAATTGGTACCAAGAGTGGAATACTGCTATACAGATACCTGAAAATGTGGAAGCAGCTTTGAAACTGGGTAACAAGCAGAGGTTGGAACAGTTTGGAGGGCTCAGAAGAAAACAGAAAGATGTGGAAAAGTTTGGAACTTCCTAGAGATTTGTTGAATGGTTGTGACCAAAATACTGATAGTGATATGGACAATGAAGTCCAGGCTGAGGTGGTCTCAGATGGAGATGAGAAACTTATTGGGAACTAGAGTAAAGCTCACTTTTGCTATGCTTTAGCAAAGAGATTGGCAGCATTTTGCCCCTACCCTAGATAGCTAAGGAACTTTAAACTTGAGAAAGATGATTTAGGATATTTGACATAAGAAATTTCTAAGCAGCAAAGCATTCAAGAGGTGACCTGGCTGTTTCTAAACATGTATGCTCATATGCATAAAGAAATAGGATGGTTTGAAATTGCAACTTATATTTAAAAGAGAAGTAGAGCATAAAAGTTTGGAAATTTTGCAACCTGACCATATGGTAGATAAGAAAAACCCATTTTTCTGGAGAAGAATTCAAGGCTGCAGAATTTGCATAAGTAAAGAGGAGCTGAATATAATAGCCAAGACAATGGGGAAAATGCCTCCAGGGCATTTTACAAACACTCATGGCAGCCTTTCCCATCACAGGCCTGTAGACCTAGGAGGGAAAAATGGTTTCTTGGACCAGGCCCAGGATCCAGCTAGTCTGTGCAGCCTCAGGACATGGTACTCTGCACCCTAGCTACTCCAGCTTCAGCCATAGCTAAAAGGGACCAAGATACAGCTCAGGTTGTGGCTTCAGATGGGGCATACCCCAAGCCTTTATGGCTTCCATGTGGTGTTGGGCCTGTGAGTGTGCAGAAGGCAAGAGTTGAGGTTTGGGATCCTCTGCCTAGATTTCAGAGGCTATATGGAAATGCCTGGATGTCCTGGCAGAAGTCTGCTGCAGGGGTGGGGCTCTCATGGAGAACTTCTATTAGGGTAGTGGAGAGGGGAAATATGGGGTCAGAGGCCCCAAATAGAGTCCCCACTGGAGCACTGCCTAATGCAGCTGTGAGAAGTGGGCCACCATACTCCAGACTCCAAAATGGTAGATCCACTGACAGCTTGCACCATGCACCTGGAAAAGGCACAGACATGCAATGTCAGGCCATGAAAGCAACCAAGGGTGCTGTACCCTGCAGAGCCACAGGGTCAGAGCTACCCAAGGCCTTGGGAGCTCACCCCTTGCATCAGCATGCTCTGGATACACACATAGAGTCAAAAAATATTATTTTGGAGGTTTAAGATTTAATGGCTGCCCTGTTGGGTTTCAGACTTGCATGTGGCCTGTAACCCTGTTGTTTTTGCGAATTGCTCCAATTTTTTTTTCTTTTCTTTTTTTTTTTTTTAGACAGAGTCTCACTCTGTCACCAGGTGCCAGGCTGGAGTGCAGTGGCGTGACCTCGGCTCATTGCAATCTCCACCTCCTGGGTTCAAGCAATTCTCCTGCCTCAGCCTCCCAAGTAGCTGGTGCTACAGGTGTGCACCCCACGCCCAGCTAATTTTTTTTTTTTGTATTTTTAGTAGAGACAGGGTTTCACCATGTTGGCCAGGCTGGTCTTGATCTCTTGACCTCGTGATCTGCCCTCCTCGGCCTCCCAAAGTGCTCAGATTACAGGCATGAGCCACCGTGCCTGGCCAATTTCTCCAATTTTTAACAGGAGAATTTAACCAATGCCTATGCCTTCGTTGTTATCTTGGAAGTAACAAACTTGTTTTTGACTTTACAGGCTCATAGGCAGAATGGACTTACCTTGTCTCAGATGAAACTTTGGACTGTGGATTATTGGGTTAATGCTGGAATGAGTTAAGACTTTGGGGGAATGTTGAGAAGGCATGATTGTGTTTTGAAATTGAGAAGGACATGAGATTTGGGAGGGCCTAAAGGAGGAATAATATGGTTTGGCTTTGTGCCTGCACCCAAATCTCATGTTGGATTGTAATCCCCAGGTGTTGGTGGAAGGACCGAGTGGGAGGTGATTAAATCATGGAGGCAGACTTTCCCCATGCTGTTCTCATGAGAGTGAATGAGTTCTCATGCAATCTGACTGTTTAAAAGTGTGTTGTATTTCCCCCTTTGCTCTCTGTCTTGCTGTCCTTTAAAGAGGTGCTTGTTCATGCTTCACCCTTCTGCAATGATTGTAAGTTTCTTGAGGTCTCCCTAGCCATGCCTCCTGTAGAGCCTATGGAACTGTGAGTCAATTAAGCCTCTTTTCTTCATAAATTACCCAGTCTCAGGTAGTTTTTTTTAGCAGTGTGAGAATGGACTAACACTCTCTTCAACTAAGGACAAAAATTGCTTTGCTCATGAAGTCCTGTAAGCTGAAGCTGGATAATTTGGACAACCCTCAGGCCTGATGTGTGGGACACTCAGAAAGGTCATTGAAATACCCAGTGTTATACCCAGAGACATTCAAACTGCAAAGCAGAATGAGAAGTTGATGACTTCATGCTGTGGGCAGCTTTTTCCAAGAAATCAGAACAAGACTGCCCATTGTAATGAGACTCATCCTTTTAATGTTTTCCTTGCTTATGCTTATCTCTTTCACCTGACAGAATGTTGCTGTCATTAAAATTTCACAATCAGTAGCTTCTGCAGGTACTTTGGCTGAGTTTAGATCTGTTATGTCAAACCCAAGTCTTTAGTTAAGCCAATTTGGAAAAAAAAGAAAAGGAGTTGAAACATGCTTACTGATATTTAAATGTGTTACAAAGCAATTAGTGTGAAATTCAGGCACCATGTAGTAAGACCTAAGGTGGGATATGAACATTTGCTTAAGTCTGGGTGCAGTGGCTCATGCCTGTATTCCCAGCTCTTTGGGAGGCCAAGGTGGGTGGATCATTTGAGGTCAGGAGTTCAAGCCAGGGATTGTGGTGAATGCCTGTAATCTCAGCTACTCAGAAGGCTGAGGCAGGAGATTCACTTAAGCTGGGTACGAGGAGGTTGCAGTGAGCCAAGATCACACCACTGCACTCCAGTCTGGGTGACAGAGTGAGACTCTATCTAAAAAAAAAAAATTGCTTAAGAATTTGTTGGATTCACCTCATTCTCCACTTCATGCATACAGCCAGACAACAGTTCCTTCCAATTCTGGCAGAACACAAAACACAAATTTATTTCCTGGACAAGTTGAACCAGAGAGCATCTGGACTCAATGAAACTCAGGCATGACTAATGGCAGGGATGAAGCACCATACTAAAAATAGAGGGAGCATGAGAGAGTGTGCAGGCTTCACAGAGAGGCCTCCAGCCATCTGTGCCAACTCAGCTTCCTGCAGGGAGGTTTGTTCTCCTATTCTCTGACCTGAGGTTCTGGGATTCCTCTCTGGGAGTCTGACTCTGGGGATTCAGTCAGTGATTGCTGCACTAATGCAGCCTAACCAACAACTGGGAGACTCTGTCAGGCAACAGTAAGCGAGCAGCCAGGGTGGCTTGGCTGAGGAAGCTCTGCTCCATGTTTCCCATCCTGCACCTACTGGGAGGCTCCCTGGGTGTGTTCTACTCTTGTTAATAGGCTTTGGTTACCTGTGCTTGTGGGGTATTACTCAACAAATTTTTGCCCAGACCAATGTCCTGGAGAATTTCCCCAATGTTTTCTTGTAGTAGTTTCATAGTTTGAGTTCTTAGATTTAAGTCTTTAATCCATTTTTATTTGATTTTTGTATATGGTGAGAGATGGGGTCTAGTTTTATTCTTCCACATACTGATATCCAGTTGTCCCCACACCATTTATTGAAGAGACTGTCTTTTTCCCAATGTATGTTCTCAGCACCTTTGTCAGAAACGAATTTACTGTGGGTGTATGGATTTATATCTGAGATCTCTATTCTGTACCACTGGTCTATGTGTCTTTTTTATGACAGTATCATGCCATTTTGGTTACTATAGCTCTGTAGTATAGCCAGGTAATGTGATCCCTCCAGTTTTGTTCTTTTTGTTCAGGATAACTTTGGCTATTCTGAGTCTTCTGTGGTTCCACATAATTTTTAAGAGTGTTTTTTCTATGTCTGTGCAGTATGTGATTGTATTTTCACTGGGATTGCATTGAATTTGTAGATTGCTTTGGGTAGTATAGACATTTCAACAACACTGATTCTTCCAATCCATAAATGTAGAATATCTTTCCATTTTTGGGTGTGTCCTATTCAATTTCTTGCATCAATGTTTTGTAGTCCTCATTGTAGAATTCTTTCACTTCTCTGGTTAGATTAATTCCTATGTATTTTACTTTATTTGTAGCTATTGTAAATTGAATTACTTTATTGATTTATTTTTTGAATTGTTTGCTGTTGTCATATAGAAATGCTACTGATTTTTGTAGGTTGATTTTGTATCCTGCAATTTTACTGAATTTGTTTATGAGTTCTAATCATTTTTGACGGAGTCATTAGATTTCTCCAAATATAAGATCATATCTGCAACAAGGATAATTCGGTTTCTTCCTTTCCAATATGGATGCCCTTTATTTCTTTCTCTTGCCTGATTGCTCTAACTAGGACTTCCAGTATTATGTTGAATAACAGTGGTGAAAGTGGGCATCCTTGCTGTGTTCCAGATCTTAGAGGAAAGGCTTTCACATTTTCTCCATTCAGTATGATACCAGCCATGGGTTTTTTGCATGTAGCTTTTATTATCTTGAGGTATATTCCTCTATACTCAGTTTTTAAAGGATTTTAATCATGAAGGGATTTTGGATTTTATCATATGCTTTTTCAGCATCAGTTGAAATGATTATACGGTTTTTTCCTTCATTCTTTTGGTATATCACATTGATTGATTTGCAAATGTTGAACCATCCTTGTATCCTATGATAAATTCTGCTTGGTCATGATAACTGTGCTTTTTAATGTGTTGTTGAATTTGGTTTCTAAGTAGTTTGTTGAGGATTTTTGCATCCATATCATCAGAGATACTGGCCTGTGGTAGTAGTAGTTGTTGTTGTTGTTTAATGTATCTTGATCTGGTTTTGGTATCAGGGTAATACTGGCCTCATAGCATGAGTTCGGTAGTATTCCCTCCTCCTCTATATTTCAGAATCGTTTGAGTAGAATTGGAATTATTTCTTCTTTAAATGTTTGGTAGAATTCAGCAGTGAAGCCATTGGGTCCTAGGCTTTTTTTTGCTGACAGACCTTTTATTATGGTTTTGATCTTGTTACCTGTAATTGGTCTATTCTGGTTTTGGATTTCTTCATGGTTCACTCTTAGTAGGTTGTATGCATCTAGGAATTTGTGCATTTCTTCTAGATTTTCCAACTTACTGGCAAAGAGTTGCTCATAACAGCCACTAATGATCCTTTGAATTTCTGCAGTATTTGTTGTAATGTCTCTTTTTTCATCTCTCACTTTATTTATTTGGGTCTTCTCTCTTTTTTTTTCTTAGTTTACATGGCTAAAGATTTGTCAATTTCGTTCGTCTTTTATTAAAAAACAACTTTTCATTTCATTGATCTTTTGTATTATTTGCTTCATTTAAATTTCATGTAAAATTTCATGTCATTTCTGCTTGAATTTTTATGATTTCTTTTCTTCTATGAGTTTCAGTTTTGGTTTACTTTTGCTTTTCTAGTTCTTTAAGGTGCATCATAAGGTTGTTTATTTGAAGTTTTTCTTCTTTTTTGATGTAGGTACTTATAGCTATAAAATTCCCTCTTAGTACTGCTTTTGCTCACCCTATAGATTTTGGTATGTTGTGTCTCCATTAACATTTGTTTCAAGAAAGTTTTCAATTTTCTTACTAATTTTATCCTTGAACCACTGGTCATTCAGAAGCATATTGTTTAATTTCCATGTGTTTGCATAGTTTCCAAAATTCTTATTGTTATTGACTTTGAGTTTCATTCTTTTGTGATAAGAGAAGGTGCTTGATATTTCTATCTTTGAACATTTTAAGACTTGTTTTGTGACCTAATATATGGTCTATCCTTGAAAATGATCCATGTGCTAAGGAAGAGAATGTGTATTTTTCAGTCATTGGATAAAATGTTCTGTAAATATGTATTAGGTCCATTTGTTCTATAGCGTAGATTAAGTCAGATGTTTCTTTGTTGATTTTCTGTCTGGGAGATCTGTCCAATGCTGAAAGTGGTATCTTGAAATCTCCAGCTATTAATGTATTGGGGTCCATCTGTCTCTCTAGCTCTAATAATGTTTGCTTTATGTATCTGGATGGTCCAATGTTGGGTGCACATATATTTATAATTGTTATATCCTCTTGCTGAATTGATCCTTTTATCATTATATAATTACTTTGTCTCTTCTTACAGATTTTGTCTTGAAGTCTATTTTTTGTCTGATATACCTATAGCTACTGCTCTTTTTCAGTTTCTATTGGCATGGAATATATTTTTCCATCCCTTTATTTTCAGCCTATGTGTGTCTTTATAGGTAAAGTGTGTTTCTTGTAGGCATTGGATCTTGTTTCTATTATCAATTCAGCCACTCTACATCCTTTTTTTTAAACTTTCTTTTGAGCCACGATCTTGCTCTGTTACCCAGGCTGGGGTGCAGTGGCATGATCTCAGCTCACTGCAACCTCTGCCACCTAGGCTCAAGTGTCATCCCATCTGAGCCTCCCAAGTAGCTGGGACTACAGGTGCATACCCCCACGCCTGGCTAATCTTTGTATTTTTTGTAGAGACAGGGTTTTGCCATATTGCCAAGGCTGGCCTCAAACTCCCAAATTCAAGTGATCCACCTGCCTCAGCCTCCCAAAGTGCTAGGACTACAGGTGTGAGCCATCACACCCAGCCACTCTATGCTTTTTGATTGGAGGGTTTAGTCCATTTACATATAATGTTATTATCGATAAGTAAAGATTTACTCCTGCCATTTTGTTATATGTTTTCTCATTGTTTTTTTGGCCTTTCTCTCCCTTATTTATTTCCTGTCTTCCTTCTAGTGAAGGTGATTTTCTCTGGTGGAATGATTTAATTTCTTGCTTTTTTGTGTGCATGCATTTGTTGTATGTTCTTTGACTTGAGGTTGGCATGAGACTTGGAAATACTATCTTATAACCCATTATTTAAAGCTGATAACAACTTAACACTACTTGCATAAACTAATTGACAAGCAAAAAGAAAACAAATAAAAACTCTACACTTTAACTTCATGCCCCACTTTTAAACTTTTTGTGGTTTCTGTTTATATCTTATTGTGCTGTGCTTTGAAAAGTTGCTGTAGTTATTATTTTTGATTGACTCATCTTTTAGTCTTTCTACTTAAGATGAGAGTAGTTTACACACCACAGTTACAGTGTTATAATATTCTCTGTTTTTCTGTGTATGTACTATTACCAGTGAGCTTTGTACCTTTAAATGATTTCTGATTGCTCATTAATGTCCTTTTCTTTCAGATTGAAGTACTCCCTTTAGTATTTCTTGTAAGAGATGTCTTGTGTTGATGAAATCTCTCAGCTTTTGTTTGTCTGTGAAAGTCTTTATTTCCCTTCATATTTGAAGGATATTTTCACTGGATATACTATTCTAGGGTTAAAGGCTTTTGTCCTTCAGCACTTTAAATATGTCATGTCACTCTTTCCTGGCCTGTAAAGTTTCCACTGAAGTCTGCCAGCAGACATATTGGAGCTCCATTTTATGTTTTTGTTTATTTTTCTCTTGCTGCTTTTAGGATCCTTTCTTTATCCTTGGCCTTTGGGAGTTTGATTGTAAAATGCCTGAGGTAGTCTTCTTTGGGTTAAATCTTCTTGGTATTCTATAACGTTCTTCTGCTTGAATATTGATATTTTTCTCTAGGTTCGGGAAGTTCTCTGATATTGTTCATTTAAATGAACTTTCTACTCCTTTCTCTTTCTCTACCTCCTCTTTAAGGACCATAACTCTTAGATTTGAGGATAAGAGTTTAAGCCTATTTTCTAGATCTTGTGGGCATGCTTCATTCTTTTTATTCTTTTTTCTTTTGTCTCCTCTGACTGTGTATTTTCAAATAGCCTGTCTCTGAGCTCATGAACTCTTTCTTCTGCTTATCAGTTCTGCTATTGAGAGACTGAGGCATTCTCCAGTATGTCAGAAATTCCAGAATTTCTTCTTGATTCTTTTTATTTATTTCTATTTCTTTGTTAAATACATATGACAGACTTCTGAATTCCTTCTCTGTGTTATCTTGAATTTCTTTGAGTTTCCTCAAAACAGTCATTTTTAGTTCTCTGTCAGAAAGATCACACATTTGTTTCTCCAGGATTGGTCCTAGTGCCTTGTTTAGTTCATTTGGTAAGGTCATGTTTTCCTGGATGGTCTATGCTTTGTGGATGTTTGTTGGTGTCCGGGCACTGAAGTGTTAGGTATATATCATAGTCTTCATAGTCTGGACTTGTTTAGACCTGTCCTTCTTCGGAAGGATTTCCAGGTATTTGAAAGGACTTTGGTATGATCTAGCATTAGGGGGCACCCCTAGCCAAATAAAGAAGTGGGGTTGTTTGGAATGGGGCAGTAAGCCTCATCCTAACCTTCCATGGTGGGAAGTTGATAGATAACTTAGCCTTAAAGGAAAGGGGCCACATCCTGGCTGTGAAACATGGTGAGAAATGGTGTTGGGAACAACCAAGACTGCTGGCTTTGAAAGCAAGGTAGAATAACTGACTCATTACATGGCCATTCCATTAACCTAAGTGAATTAATGCAGAAACAGAAAACCAAAGACCACATGTTTTTACGTAGAACTAGGAGCTAAACATTGAGTATACAGGGACATAAAGATGGGACAGTAGACACTGGGGACTGCTAGAGGGGAGAAAGAGGAAGCCAGACAGGTTCTGAAAAACTACCTGTTGGGTACTGTGCTCACTACCTGGGTGACAGTACCATTCATACTTCAAACCCAGATGCCCAGTCTTGGGAGGGGTGGGAAAGGTGGAGAAGGAGGTTTATCACAATTTATTGAAATAAACCTATGTAATAATGCAATACAATAAGCCTATGTAATAAACCTGCATGTGTCCCATCTAAATCTAAAATAAAAGTTGAAAATATTCTTATATATTTATTTTACGTATATATATATCTATATATATATCTAGATCTATATATATCTAGATATATATATAGATAGATATATTTATATATAGATATATATCTAGATATAGATATATATATCTCCACTGCCACCACCAGAGGAGCCCACTGGGGAAGGGACTGTATCTCACACATAAGTTAGGAAAGTTACTTCAGCCTATGAAGTTTCAGACACAAAATGGAAGGACTTGTTTTAAGGATCATACACTGGTCATCTAAGCACAACCAAACAGCCACAAAGTGATCAGAGTGACAGTGGCAGGAGGACAGGAGTAGAAATTGGCTGAGGTGCCTCCATCACAATCATGCCTCAGCCCTTCTGCTCACCAACGCCTGTCCACTCTGATTTTCAATAATAGAAAAACACCCAAACTCACTGAGGAGAGCTGATGGTGGAGAAAGCAAGGGAGCCCTGGGAGCCAGCCAGAGCCAGCCTGGCGAAAAGACCCATGTGCCCCGCTTAACACCACACCTTCTGCTCTTCAGTGGCTGATGACAGGGAGGGCCTATGGATGAACCAGTCCCCAGGTCATCCTCCAGGCATGACAGACTTACGGAGGCTATGGTTCCAATGTGGACTCCAATACATTCATGGCAGGAGGGAAATAGGTAGGTGTTTGCTCTTTATCCATCAACTCTGAGCCTGGAGTAGGCACCCGCGTCCCCGATGATAGTTGCCCTTATGACACCTTGGCCATCTCCTTCTCCACCCCTCCTGCCCCTCCCAAGACAGGAAAGCAGCAACCACTGCCACCACCAGAGGAGCCCACTGGGGAAGGGACGGTCTCACACATATAACGTAAGTTGGCAAAGTTCCTCCGGCCCACGAGGAGGGGCATGATCACCTGAGTCATTGCTGGAAACCATGGGCAGTAAATTCTGTGTAAGACTCAGGCACACACACTCCCCCAGGGGTAGGGAGTTGTCCCCTGGCAGAGGGAAGCATCAGGCAACTACCTAGGACCCAGGCAATTAAAGGGGTGGGGGAGCTGAGGCTGTGGGGACTTTGCAGCTAGGCTGGTCCTCATCTGTGCTCCCCGACTCCCACATTCCGATTGCAGAAGTCCAATCCAGGTAAGGATCTGAACTGGAGAGAGAAACTGCGGATGGTAAGTGGGGCTCAGGAGGGTGAGAGAACAGCAGAGCATTGGCTCTTTGACTCCAGGCCATGGAAGCTGAGGCTCCGTCTCAGATCCCAGGAGTGTTGCCTCAGCTTTGCCCTCCTATCCCTCAAGCCCTCCCTCTCCTGGGTACGGTGAGTAAGGTATGGGGATAGAGTAAGGAGACAGGCGATAGCCAGTAGTGAGGGGAGGAAGCAGCGTGTGCACAGGGCACCTAGCAGGTGGAGCTCAGCACAGCCGGAAGTGGAAAGGCCCAGGAGGGTGCGGAGAAAAATATTAAAAGTGTCCAGAGAGGAAAGAAGAGGTCACACCCAACAAAGAAAGAAATCATAGTAAAAACTTCTCATAGAAAGTGGAACAAAGTTCTCAAAATTCTGAAGGAATATTATTTTCATTCTAGAATGTAAAACCCAGCAAAATTGTCAGGCAGATTTGTGGACAGAATAGAGTCATTTTCAGTCTTGCAAAGTTCTACCAATTTATGTCCATGTGCCCTTTCTTTGGAGGCTGTCCTAAGAGGTGCTCTGTGAAGATGAGTGACGACATCCAAGACAGAGGGGAAGGGAGTGTGTACGACTGTGTTCCTGTCATGTGGTAAGGCTCAGTGTGAAGAGTAAAGCAGAATCTTCACAGAACACCATGGAGCCCTGGATGTGAATGCGTTTGTTTAAGAACTACATTTCCCAGAATCCCCTTCCCTGATTTTTGGGTCCAAGTTGCCAAATGGGAGGTTGCATGAGACTGAGGAGGCAGAAGTGAAGCGGGTGGTGTTTCTGACGTCAGACATGGAGGCTGATGGACACAGGTGTCCAGAGCCTTCTAGGTCTCCCTCACTTTCCTGCCATGCATCTGGCTCTCTCCTTGCCTTGCTGACCAACAGCAGCTCCTGGCCTACTGCATGAGGCTTGGCCCTGCACCCAGATGGACAACAGCTTTCCTAGCCCTCTCCATGACCTTCTACTTCACAGCGCCAGTCAGCAGCTGGATGTGCCTGTTGCGTAAATTCCTTTACAAGCTCCTATGTGCCCACCCTAGAGAGCTTCATAAGCACTACTTAGTGACTTTTTCTCTGCACCTTCAGCACTTTCTTCCAGATCTTCCGTTTTCCAGATGCTCACACAATCGTGTAAGTTCTAATTCCTATAATGAATTCCTTATCCCATATCATCCAGAATGACTCTGTATCCCCTATGAAACCATGCCTGCTACATGTGGGATCCAGTTAGTAAGGGCGTCCTCACAGGGGAGAGGGGAAGGAAATTCCAAGGAGATACCATGGAGAGGATACTCCAGAATAATGACCAGGCAGTAGGTATGAAGAACAGCTACACAGATTGCAGAGAGTGGTGCAGGGCTCCACGAAAAAGCAGAGTTGATTGATTAGCCAAGTGTTGGTGGAAAGTTGGAGATGAGTTAGTGCAAACCATGGCAATAAATAGCTCCAGGAAAAACAGACAGGAAGTAAATGAAAGGCTATGTCATAGCAATCTACCATGTTGCTAAGCCCCAATGGACAGGAAATACAATCACAATGATGGAAGCACTGAATACCTACTGACCCAAAAACTGTGATGCTATAATCATATTGAGAGGAGAGCAGAAAGGTGAAAACAGGGAAATCTTCATTTCATGAAAGTAAGTCAATAAATAATATCTAAAAGAGAAAATGAAGAATTTTCAATATACTATGTTATAGAAGTCAATCATATGAGAAGTATACAGAAAAATAAATTTTAAAAAGAGAAAAATGACAACAAAAAAAGAGAAGTATATGGAAAAATTAAAAGTAGCTGTCTCACCAAAGGGACAATCTGTTACAGAAAATCTTCACAGTTATTTTTCTTTTTTCAAAATTATAAGCTTCTTAAAATAAATCATTTTATGCTCATCATCACTGGTCATCAGAGAAATGCAAATCAAAACTACATTGAGATACCATCTCACACCAGTTAGAATGGCGATCATTAAAAAATCTGGAGACAACAGATGCTAGAGAGGATGTGGAGAAACAGGAACACCTTTACACTGTTGGTGGGAGTGTAAATTAGTTCAACTATTGTGGAAGACAGTGTGGCGATTCCTCAAGGACCTAGAAATAGAAATTCCATTTGACCCAGCAATCCCATTACTGGGTATATATCCAAAGGATTATAAATCGTTCTACTATAAGGACACGTGCACACGAATGTTCATTGCAGCACTGTTTACAATAGCAAAGACCTGGAACCAACCCAAATGCCCATTGACGATAGACTGGACAGGGAAAATGTGGCACATATACACCATGGAATATTATGCAGCCATCAAAAACGATGAGTTTGTGTCCTTTGTAGGGACATGGATGAACCTGGAAACCATCATTCTCAGCAAACTGACAGAAGAGCAGAAGATCAAACACCGCATGTTCTCACTCATAGGCGGGTGTTGAACAATGAGAACACATGGACACAGGAAGGGGAGCACTACACACTGGGGTCAGTTGGGGGGAAATAGGGGAGGGACGGTGGGGGTGGGGAGTTGGGGAGAGATAGCAAGGGGAGAGATGTCATATGTAGGTGATGGGGAGGAAGGCAGCAAATCACACTGTCACGTGTGTACCTATGCAACAATCTTGCAAGTTCTTCACATGTACCCCAAAACCTAAAATGCAATAAAATAAATAAAAGGAAAAAAAAAAAGAAAGCAAGACTGAGTGTTAGCAGGAAGGGAAAACTACATTTTCAGTGTAATTTGACATGACATACAGCACAACATTCAAAGTTACTAAAAGGGTTACAATAAAAGTTAGCAGTTCCAGGCAAGCTGGTGAACAAAATTTTGTTGCTGACTGGAGTTCTTATGTTTCCAATATAGAAAGACCTACCATGAATAAATCACTTAGAATGTAAGGAGTAAAAACAGGCATGGGTATTAATACGGTTTGGCTGTATCCCCACCCACATCTCATCCTGAATGGTATGTCCCATAATTCCCATGTGTCATGGAAGGAACCCAGTGGGAGGTGATTGAATTATGAGGGTGGTTCTTTCCTGCACTGTTCTTGTGATAGTGAATGAGTCATGAGACCTGATGGTTTTAAAAAGGGGCCTTTCCCTGAACAAGCTCTCCTGTCTGCCACCATGTGAGACATGCCTTTCACCTTCTGCCATAATTATGAGACCTCCCCAGCCACGGGGAACTGTAAGTCCAATAAACCTCTGTCTTGTAAAAAAAAAAAAAAAAAAGAATAAATCATTTTAAAGGATGTACATGAAGTTTCTTTATAAAACCATCTCATTAAATGTTAAAAGATCTCAATGTAAATGGTAGACCAGAATCTAATAGAAAAACACGTGATCTGGGTGGTAAAGCATTTCATTAGAAAACTACAAAAGCAGAATTGTAAAGGGACAATGAATTCTAGCATGTCAAAATTATAGATCACTGTGGAAGGAAAGATAACCATGAAAAAAGTTAACAGGCAGATGACAATCTGGGAAAGGATATTTGCACAATTTTTATTCAACGGAGTTGCTTGAGGAAGTCGCACAGGAGGGCAGGTGTTTGCTCCTTATCCATCAACTTAGAGCCTGGAAAAGGCACCCTAGACCCTGGTCATAGTTGCCCTTGTGACATCATCCCCTCTCTTCCTCCACATGTCCTGCCCCTGCCAAGGTCAGGGAGCAGCAACCAGAAAGGTCATGATCACCTGAACCACCGCTCCCCACCATGGGCAGTATATGCTGTGTAAGACTGAGGCACACACACTCCCCCAGAGGTTGGGATTTGTCCCATGGCCCAGGGAAGCACCAGATGACTTCCTAGGACCCAGGCAAAAAAATGGGGAGCTGCAGCTGTGGGGACTTTGCAGCCAGGCTGGTCCTAACCTGTGCTCCCCGACCCCCACATTCTGATTGCAGAAGCCTAGTACAGATGAAAACACACTAGAGAAAGAGAAGCCGCAGCAGGTAGGTGGGGCCCAGGAGGAGAGAACTGCAGATCATTGACCAACCTCGGTTCTTGGATGTGGAGGCTCCATCTCTGATCCCAAGGGTGCTGGTTCATCATTACGCCCCTATTCCCTCAAGCCCTCCCTCTCCCAGATGAATTGCATGTTATGGAGATAGACAGTAGAGAGGGGAGGAAGCAGCATGTTCACAGACCGCCTGGCAGGTGGGGCTCAGCACAGACGGAGGTGGAAAGGCCTAGGAGGATAAGGAGGGACTGAGAAGTGGAAGTGGGAGTCCACAGAAGTGAGGTGAGGGAAGACCCCAAAGGGCTGTGGCACCACACCAGGCATGAAGAGGCAGCATCGTGGGCCGGAGTTTGGACCAGGACACAGGCCATAAATGCAGAGATTCACTGATTCTCATAAAGATCCTTCAGTTCCTCACACCCTGATCTTCCAGTCAGGTCGTCTGGACCAGAAAGTGTCTCCCCTTGTCCCATGGACTTGAGAAGTCCACAGGTCAAGCATATCCCAATTTCATAGCTGAAGACACTGCTCTGAGGGTGCCCGGAGCCATGGACAGGACAGAAGTAGAGGACCTCAGAACCCGCGGCGGCGGGGGGGTCTGATTCTGTAAAGAATCAGTCCTGGGAACCAGCAGTGGGAGAGTGGATTCTTTGGAGAACGACCTGTGTTTGATGTTGACAAATTCACTGGGAGTCCTTTGCTTTGCTTGGCTAGTTACTTCTTGCACAACTGCATCACAGAAAAAGGGTGAAGGCGGCTGGGCAGATCCAGGCCTGGTGGCGTGGGGTCCTGGTGCGCCGGACCCTGCTGGTCGCTGCCCTCAGGGCCTGGATGATTCAGTGCTGGTGGAGGACGTTGGTGCAGAGGCGGATCCGTCAGCGGCGGCAGGCCCTGCTGAGGGCCTATGGCATCCAGGAGCAGGCGGCGGTCAAGCTCCAGGCCTGCATCCGCATGTGGCAGTGCCGGCAACATTACTGCCAAATGTGCAACGCTCTCTGCCTGTTCCAGGTCTCAGAGAGGAGCCTTGCCTTCCAGACTGATGGCTTTTTACAGGTCCAATACTCAGTCTCTTCAAAGCAACCAGAGTTTCACATTGAAATCCTATCAGTCTGAAAGGCCTGGGGCGTGGAGAGCAGGTTCCACTGCCCTAGTAATTGTCTGACCATGTCATGTGAGTCTCAGTAATTCCCACCACTTCAGGGACTTCTGAGATTCAGGCCCTGCTTTTTATCTACCTGAGGAAAGACTTCAGTGAAGGTACCTTTTCCCTGACCTTGCAATGAGTGACCCCTGTGAGGACTGACAGTGGCCATATGCTGCTGACTTTACATGCAAATCAGAAATTGGAGCCCAAGGCTGTCCTGGTGTGCAGAGCCCAGTGTCCCACTCCACAGCTCTGGCCCCATTCCTGTCTCCTGAACTTGGAATTTGAAGGGATTGAAATTTCCCGAAGACTGGGGGCATCTCCTCCTAGAAGAGTTGCCCCTGAGGCCATGCTCTTTCATTTGGCCATCGGGTCCAGCTGCAGCTTGCACACATTGGGTTTCTATTTGGCAAGCCCCTGACCGGAGTCAGGGCCATGGCACACTCTCTTAGGACAAGTGCAGCTCAGGAAAATCACAGGGGGCTGGCCTGAGTGACAACTGGGTGCAACTGCCCATCAGCCTCCAGGTTACCAGCCTCATGCTCACCTGGAGGCTGATGGGCAGTGTCAAAAAACAAAGTTATGGCCGGGCGCGGTGGCTCAAGCCTGTAATCCCAGCACTGTGGGAGGCCGAGGCGGGTGGATCACGAGGTCAAGAGATCGAGACCATCCTGGTCAACATGGTGAAACCCCGTCTATACTAAAAATACAAAAAACAATTAGCTGGGCATGGTGGCGCGTGCCTGTAATCCCAGGGACTCAGGAGGCTGGGGCAGGAGAATTGCCTGAACTCGGGAGGTGGAGGTTGCGGTGAGCCGAGATCGCGCCATTGCACTCCAGCCTGGGTAACAAGAGCGAAACTCCGTCTCAAAAAAAAAAAAAAAAAACAAAGTTATAACAAATTAAGTTTAAAGATACTAATTGGCCTTTATTTGTGATTTTATAATTGGGCAATCCCTCAATCTAAACAATGAAATGAGTGTTCCTGGGGGCCAAGTAGAGGAGGTTGTTTCTATACACAGAAAAGGGCCGAGGAAAGCAGAATCAGTACAAAAGGCAGATTGGCGATTTCATCAGTTACTTCTCTTGCAAAGGTGAAAGCACGGGGAGTGCCTTCTGTCAGCTGATACTGGCCTACTTGGGGCTTTGCTATTTTTTCTAGCTTTCTCAATTTCTCTCAAGGTCAGATAAACAGCTTACTTTTGATTTCATGATGTGGAATTTCAGCACAAGTGGGTTTCAGATGAACCCATTTTGGTTTCATCTGTTGGTCCTAGTTCAGGAGCTCGGTCCAAGCCAATGGCCTCCTATAAATTTTATTTAACAGCAGGAATGTCCCTATGGGAAGCAGCTGATTCATGATCTTAAGGCACCTGAGCTCTGCCTCCCTCCTGCCTCCTCAGCACCTGCTTCCCCAGGGCACTGAACACAAAGAGGGCTCTCACTGCCCTTGCCGCCTCCCTGTTTGTGGCACCACCCTAGGGACAGCAGCATAAACCGGGTGATGCTCCCAAATCCCCTGCCTTTCACCTCTAGTGAGTTTGACTTCCATCCTATCTCAGTCACCCTTCCTATGATCATACCTTAGACCATTGCCTCCCAAAAGTTCTGTGAGGAAGGACCACTTCTTGAAAATGTTGAATCCATCACAGACCAATTAACATGTAAAATAATAAAAGTGAATTATGAGAAAGATATATGAAAAAGTCATTGAGAATATAAGCCTTGTTTGCATCATGAGAATACCCATAATATACTATTCCCATTTGCTATGTAAATTTCTTCATGTTTATTACCCATCTCTGTAGTCATCCAACTGGTAAGACTTGAAGCTAAAGAAGCTGGCAAACTGGCAACAACAATGAACAGTGACAAAAATAAATGCCCTGGGCACACACCAAAAAAAAAAAAAAAAAAACCAAAAAACAAAAAACAAAAAAAACCCTTTCTAGCCAGACACCAGAAAAGGGACAGGCTAACAAGATACAACTTTTGGATAATAACTGCTCTACTCCAGCCAACCACCACAGAAAAATCTGTGGTCCCACCCCCAACCATGCCAGTTAAGGCACAATAAGGAGCCTGGACTTCCACCCTCCCCAGGCTGCAGTGAGGACCCCAGTCCTCCTGCTGGAATGGTCTCAACGAATATTGAACAGGCAGCTGTAAAGGTGGAAAGTTTTACAATTTAGGGAGAATTGCCATAGTATTGACTATGTTCAGTCTTCCAATCTATGAGCATAATATGCCTCTCCATTTACTTAGATCTCTGATTTTGTCTCAGTTTTTGTGGTATTTACCATGCAAATCCCATACATGCTTTATTAGATTTACAAGTAAGTATTTTATTTATTAAAGCTATTATAAATGTTTTTTTCATTTTGGTGTCCACATGTTCATTGCTAGTGTATAGTAATATAATGGATTTTTCTCATTGCTTTATACTTGAAAACTACCTGAACTCACATTTTAATTCTATAATTTTTCTTTGTTTTTGTCAGATTCCTTAAGTTTTCTACATAAACAATTATGTCTTTTGAAAAGATGGACAATTTTCTTTCTTACATTAGGATCTGCATGTGTTTTACTTTATTTTCTTGCCTATTGCATTGGGTATAATTTTCCAGAACTACGGTAAATGAGATTGATAAGAGTTGATATCCTTGCCCTTTTTTTCCAATTTAGGGTTAAAGCATTCAGTCTTTCACTAATTTTACTGAAAATTTTTTTTTTTTTTTTGTTTGAGACGGAGTTTCGCTCTTGTTACCCAGGCTGGAGTGCAATGGCGCAATCTCGGCTCACTGCAACCTCCGCCTCCTGGGTTCAGGCAATTCTCCTGCCTCAGCCTCCTGAGTAGCTGGGACTACAGGCACGCGCCACCATGCCCAGCTAATTTTTTGTAGTTTTAGTAGAGACGGGGTTTCACCATGTTGACCAGGATGGTCTTGATCTCTTGACCTTGTGATCCACCCGCCTCGGCCTCCCAAAGTGCTGGGATTACAGGCTTGAGCCACCGCGCCCGGCCTTTACTGAAAATTTTTATGATGAATGGGTATTAAAGTTTCTCAAATGCTTTTTCTGCATCAGTTTATATGACCACACAGTTTTTTATTCTTTAGCCTGTTTAATATGGTAGATTACATCAATTGATTTTGGAATGTTGAACCAGCCTGGAATAATCCCTACTCGGTCATATATGATTATTTTTATAAATTGCTGAATTGTTTTACTAACATATTGTTAAGAGTTTTTCCATGTATGTCCATGATGAATATTAGTCTGTAGACTTTTGTAGTTTTTGTCTGGATAATGCTGTTTTCATTAAATGAATTGGGATTTTTTTTTCTAACTCCCCAAACTTGTTAGGGAAATGTTATCTTCTGTTCTATTTTCTACAAGGGGATGTGCATGCTGGTTTTTACCCTTTAAATACTTGGTAAAATTTGCTACTAAAATCACCTGGACCTGGAGGTTTCTTTTTCAAGGAAGTTTTAAAATTCTGAATTCAATTTCCTTCACAAGACTGTCCAAATTATGTATTTCATATTGTTGAATTCAGGAAGAATTTTTTCTTTGCCAAATTGGTCCATTTTCTCTCGGTTGTCAAATTTATGTGTGAAGAGCTGTTCATGATATTGTCTTCTTATCATTTTAATGTCTGAAGAATCTGTAGCGATAGCCACTGTTTCATTCCAGATATTGGTAATGTGTGTCTCCTTTTTTTCCCTTAGTCATACTAGAGGTTTTTCAAATTTATTAATCTTTCCCTAGAACCAGGTCTTTGTTTCAATGACTGTATTTTTTCCCTATTTTCAATTTTATTGATTTCTGCTCTTATTTTTATTTTCTTCATTATGCTCACTCTGGGTTTATTTTGCTCTTCTTCCTCTAGGTTCCTGATATGAGAGCTTAGATCACTGATTTGATGATATTTATAATTTTAATATAGGTATCTAGGGCTGTACATTCCCTTTTAGCACTGCTTAAGCACCCTCTAAGAAATTTTGATATGTTACATATTCATTGTCAGTAGTTCATTGTATTTTTCAAAATTTCTCACTGAAACTTCATCTTTGATACATGTAACATTTAGAAGTGTGTTATTCAATTTTCATGTTTGGCAGGAAGAGCATAAAAATGACACTGCATTCTTCTCACAGCATCTCCTCAAGTGCGGTAGGATTTCAGGTTTTAACTTCAGTCATGCTGCTCACTTTGATCACTGGTTAAGTTGGTGTTTACCAGTCTTCTCTATCATAAGATTATCCTTTTTCTTTTTGTAGGTATTTGGTGAGGAGATACTTTTAACTTATTTAAATATCCTTATTTGGATCAAATGGTTAATTAATTTATTTATATCAGTATGAACTCTTCATTTCCTATTTTATTCAGTAGGTTTTAAGACATTAAAATCTGGATTTATTTAGATCCTCAAATTGTTTCAGATTTGGCCAGCAACAGGCTCTTCAACTTGGCTTCTGTGTGTTTTTTGCTTTTTGTTTTTCACACATTGTCCTCATTCTTTGAGTACTTGCTTATTTTCTGGCACAAAAATATGTTCCAGGCTCACCTTATACTTTCCTGCCCAGACCGGGAATTAACCATTTCTCCATTATTCCTTTTAGTGAGAGTGATGGTTAATATTGTCAACTTGATTGGATTGAGGGATGCAAAGTGTTGTTCCTGGGTGTGTCTGTGAAAGTGTTGCCAAAGGAGATTAATATTTGAGTCAGTGGACTAGAAGTGGCAGACCCACCCTCAATCTGGGTGGGCAATATCTAATCAGCTGCCAGTGCAGCTAGGATAAAAGCAGGCAAAGGAACATGGAAGGACTACACTGGCTTAGTCTTCTGGCCTATATCTTTCTCCCATATTGGATGCTTCCTGCCCTCAAACATTGGACTCTAAGTTCTTCAGTTTGAGGACTCTCAGACCTTCAAACACAGACTGAAGTCTGCCCTGTCAGCTTACCTACTTTTGAGGTTTTAGGACTTGGACTGGCTTCCTTGCTCCTCAGCTTGCAGACAGCCTACAGTGGGACTTCACCTTGTGATCGTGTGAGTCAATACTCCTTAATAAACTCCACTTTATTCACACATGTATCCTACTAGCTCTGTCCCTCTAGAGAACTCTGACTAATAGAGTGAAAAATGGTGTTTAGAAGCCAAATTCTGGCAGTAGGTGTGCTCATTGTTATGGGGGTGATGATGCCCACAGGCCCTCTCAGTGGACAGACGTATGAACATATTTTTGTGCAAATGCACAGCACATACACACACACTTATATCTATATTTATTTCTATATCTATTGAGATCTATGAGTTCACACTGATACCTTAAATTCCAATCAAAAATCAAGAAGTTCAGTCTAGTTTTTACTTTCCCCATTTCCAGTTCCTATTTCTAACAGATACTTGACTCCCATTTTTCAAAATTTTCTTATTTAATCAATCTTCCCTCTTTTGAACCAATCTTTCATTGCTGCTGCTGCCCCACTCCCATGCACACCCCCTCCTCACCCTGCTTGGGCTCTGACCCACCAAGTCAGAAGGCTCTCTGTGTAGATTCTCCACCTTACCCCATTCAAATTCTATCATGACAGCTGACCAAGTACATCAAGATTGTTGGCATTTTGAGGTTCAAGGGAGCCCTCAGCTCCCCTGAGAGGACGTTTCTCCAGGTTCTTGGTCTATCACTCACCCAAGAATGGGAGAGGAGACCACGGCACAGTGCACTCATAAAGCAAATACCGGACTCGAAAAGTTTTTGCAGGAAAGTGATTTATTTAGGCAGAGAGAGAAAAAGGAGAAGGAGAGAGAAAGAAACAGCTAGCTCTCACACTGAGAGAAAGAAAAGCCACTCTCACACTGAGTGAGATGGGTCCCCAGAAGGGGGAAAACCAGAGAAGGAAAGCTCCTCTCACACTGAGTGAGAGAATCCAGAAAGATGGAATCCAGGAGAGGAAAGCAGCTTCCACACTGAGTGGAAGGGAATTGAGAGAGAGATGGAGTTTAGGAGAGGAATAGCAGTTTCCACGGGGGTAGAAGGGGACCCCAGAGGGGAAATCCATCAGGATGTGGTAGACAGGGACTTTTAACCTGGGAGGAATTCCCTCCTTCTCCAAGTCCCCTGGCCAATGAAGAGTTCCTTAAAACTTCTGCTGGAGTGATTGACCTTTGGTTCTTCCCACCCATGGGAAAATTTAAACAAAGACAGTTAAATCTCCCCGATGGAGAGAGATGGGAGAGGGGCATGGTGCTGGGAAGTTCTTGCCCTTAAAACTATGCCCCCTTGTGGACCCGGAAAGAAAACACATTTCCTCAAGGTGAATGAAAACAGATGCAACTCAAAACATGTAGTGGCACAATTTCAATGGCTGAAGATAAAATACTTAAACACCTAAAGCACAAATAAAACCAATAGTTTACCCACCAGGGAGTAAGTCAGATCGACATCAGCTTTCTCAGCAGCAGCACTGGCTGCAAAGGGAGAGTGGAGCCACAGTTCCAACTTTCTGCAGAAGAATCTTATTCAGCACAGAATCATAAACTCACCCCAATGTTACCCAAGTGCAAGGATGAAATAAAGATCAGTTCTTACAGGCAACAATAAGAAACTTTCCAATACTCCTCCAAAATACCTACTGAGCAATGAGTTCCATGACAGTGAAAAACCAAGAGGGGAGGCACACAAAGAGCAGTGGTGTTTCAGCCCTCTGATGCTGCTACAACAAAATACCACAGAATATGTAATTTATTAAAAAAATGGAAATTTATTCCTCACAGTTCTGGAGGCTGGAGAGTCCAGGATCAAGGCCCTGGTAGATTTGGTACCTGGTGAGGGCTATTGTGCTTTCAACATGATGCTTTGTTTCCGCATCCTCCAGAGGGGAGGAATGTGTGTTTTCAGAAGGAGGAGGAGATGGAAGGGCAAAAATGGGTGAAGAGAAGAATCAGGTGTATAATTTTTATGTCAATTACGAATTGTATTTGCTTGCTATAATAGAAGCCTAGACGACAGCAGCTCAAACAAATTAGAGGATTATTTCCACCCTAGATGTGGTCAATACCTGCCTGGGAACCAAGCTTTGTCTCTCTACTTTCCCATGCTGCTGATTGGTCTTTTTTCCTCATGTTCTCTAAATGGCTGCCAGAGTGCCAGCTATCATGTGTACATGCCAGGAAATAGAGGGGTAAAGCAAAGGGCAAGGAGGCCAACCTACTGAGGGAGCCTCCCATGAAGCTTTTTCAGAAGACCACCCAGTGACTTCTGCTGACATCCCTCGGCCAGTGCATGTCATGCAACAACCCCTAGTTGCAAAGGTGGCTGGTGAAAGTCATCTTTTCTCTTATCCCTAATCTGGGCATATTGTTACCCCAGATAATCATGGTTCCATTAGGAAAATGAGAAAAACGAATACTGGCTAGGCAAGTGCAGTCTGCCTCAACTTCTATAGTGAAAAAAGAATGAAAGTCCAAACAATTCCCTACCAATTCAGCAAAAGACAACAAAAGTGAAAATGAAAAAAAAATTGACAGATGGAAATCATGAAACAATATGACAATAAGTCAAAGCATATTAGAAGTAAAAATAACTGTGAATTTATAGTAGTGTCTATTAAAATACAGAGACTTTCTTGCTGGATCAAAAGAGAGATGTATTTTGTGTACAGAAGGAGATGGGAAGTCGAAAATAAAGCAGTGGGTAAGGATATAGCATGGAGGGACTCCCACTTCTAGTAATGATGTGCTAAGGAATTGGAATGGTCCTTTTGCTGAAGATAACTAGAAAAACTGATAAAAGTATTTTTGAAGTTACTGCCTGAAGGAATTGAAAAACAACAATGCAGTGAAAAATGACTGGACCATGATCCAAGCTAAGAAAGACACAAGAGATGCAAGCCTGGCATGTGGGTGTTGTTCAGCCCCTTCATCTTCAGATGCTTCCTGCGCCTTTCCTGTCCCAGGCGTCCTTCCCATGACTTATCCTGTCTTCCATGCTGTCCTCTCTGTCCCCTGACTAGCACCTATCTTCCCCACACCCTTCATCCCATTGCCTTCACACTGAGACCGCAGTGTACTCACCCGAAACATTTTAAATGCGGTCCTCAGTAACACCTGGGCAGAAATTCTGAGGGGGACCAGAGCCTGACACTGACTACTCAGGCTGTGGGCAGAGGCCCTTCTGCTCAGATTGAGCTTGTGGCAACAGCTGGCTTTTCAGTGATCAGGATCAGACAGAGAGGGTGCCTGCTTCTGCAGTGACTGCCTTGATTCATCTTCTCACTATGACAGGAGAGCAGTCAAAGACATTTGAGTCCTAACTGAGGCTTTAAGGGTATCCTGTCCTGGATGTGTCCTGCTTTCCCAGGAGGCTGAAAACTGGGTG
This sequence comes from Sapajus apella, assembly GCF_009761245.1. Taxonomy (NCBI): domain Eukaryota; kingdom Metazoa; phylum Chordata; class Mammalia; order Primates; family Cebidae; genus Sapajus; species Sapajus apella. Next base: position 3,369,177 of record NW_022436963.1, read on the forward strand.
CCCTGCAGATAGGACAGACACAGGGGATTCAGCCACATTGAGGGAGTGTGCCCTGTCCCCCCAGTTCCACTGTCTTCATCAAAGATAATCATTGTTAAATCATTATAATCAAAGATAATATGTTAAATTTCCTGATTCCCTTCTTTTTATAATGCCTTTATAACATGTGCATATAAATAGAGACTGGGAGCATATTATCTTTCAATTTCATTTTTTTTCACTTGTACTCCTCCATTACAGCACATTTCATTAAGTGGTCAGTTTAATGTGTTTTCACAATCCTATATTTCCCAGAAACCACCACCCAAAACAAGAGATAGCATATTCCTCCTTCTTTGTGCTGTTTGCAAGCAACATGCCTTGTATCCCTACACTACATGTAAACTACATTCTTATCTATTTTACCTGTATAATAGCTTTGTCTGTTTTAGGATTTGTAATCATCTTGTAGGGACTCCTTTATGTCTAATTTTTTTTTTTTTTTTAGACAGAGTCCCACTCTGTTGCGCAGGCTGGAGTGCAATGGAGCTATCTCAGCTCACTGCAACCTCTGCCTCCTTGGTTCAAGTGATTCTCCTGCCTCAGCCTCCCGAGTTAGCTGGGATTATAGGCAACTGCCATGACACCTGGCTAATTTTTTGTATTTTTAGTAGAGGCGGGGTTTCACCATGTTGGTCAGGCTGGTCTTGAACTCCTGACCTCAGGGGATCCACCTGCTTCAGCCTCCCAGAGTGCTGGGATTATAGGTGTGAACCACCACACCTGGTCATCTAGCTTCTTTCATTTAGCTGAACATTTCTGAGATGCACATATAGTATATTCTTTATGAATGTAATTATTTTTATTACTGTGCATTATTACAGTATATGAATATGTCACTAAATTATTGTCTAGTCTCCTGCTAGTGGACATTTGAGTTGTTTCCAGTTCTGACTTATTTCAATAAAGCTGCTATGAACATTTAGGCACATATATCTTGTAGACATGTGTTTTCATTTTTTTTCTGAAAACTTTAAGGAGTGAGCTGCTGAGTTATAGGGCAGATGCATGTTGAAATTCATTAGGAAGTGCCAAACCATTTTCAAAAGTGGTTCTACTGTTTTACACCTTTCCGCCAGCAGTATATAAGAGAGCCAGCTATTCTGTATCCCTGCCAATATTTAGTCTAGACACCCTAGAGAATGGCTAAAAAATAAGCTGTTTTTTCTGATTTGGGTTCCCATTTTTATTTTCTTCATGACTAATGATGTTGAGCATCTTTTTGTGTGCTTCTTAGCCGTACATAAACTCCTTTTCTGAAGCACCTGATTAAGAATTTTGCTGCAAACTCATTCTGTGTCACCCTTATTTGGCTCTATTGTTTGACTGACCTGAAATCCATGTAATTGAATTTTCTATCGACGGAGATTTAAGTTGCCTCAATTTTATGTTTTTATAGACCAGACTGTATAACCAAAGTCATAGATGCTCTTATATCATTATCACGCTTCCCTCCTCCACTCTTCCTGCCACATATGTGGCTAGAGGAGCACACACCGGAGCGTGATGGAGTCATCTAGCCCCTAACCATGGGCAATTTTGGGGACTGCAGACCTGAAGAGGTTGAACCTACTACCACCAAATTATGGGCATTTGATGTGGTGTAAGATACAGCCAGTCCACCCAAAGTTTTAGGCAGGGAAAGGTGAGAATTCCCACAGTTAATCAAGATGCCAGCCCTCTGTCTAGGGTCTCTGGGCAAGCTAGGAGATTGAAGATTTGCTTTGCTTGGCACTGAGTTCCACAATGAATGACCTACCCACACCTCCTCTTTAACTTGATTGCAGATGCCTGTCCAGCTTAAAAAAAATGTAATGAATGATGATGAAAAAAACGTATTGATGAAACAGAAACCGAAGAAGGAAAGGAATAAGATACATGAACCTCTTCTTCCACCCCAAACAAAGGTAGGTGACAGCAGGCTCTTAATTTGGGAAAGACCTCTGACATGCAACTTCTCTGACCCTCAGCACTCAATAGCGATGGTTCTCTTCTCTGTGGCTCATAGCTTGGGATGATCAAGGAATTTATAGCCCAAACCAGGACACATTTGCAGAAGGTGGTGCTATTACTTCTCAGGAATAAGCATCAGAAACTTAAAATATCCCTAGCAACCAGGACAAATAATTGCCATACACAGAGGTGGGATGATCAGCAATTGACTCACCCTGAGATATCTTCTATTTCTGTATCAGCCTGAAAAAGGTGGGTGACTGAGACATGGAGACTTGGTTGCAGGGCAGATAAAGCCTGAAATGTGGGGACAAGATTATGCAAAGTTCAAGAGTAGAGTGGTGAGCACTGTTTGGATAATGCATTGTCAAATCAAGGGAAATCAATTTAAGCCTAGAATTTGGGGTATGTGTGCACATGTGTGTTTATGTGTATGGTAACTGAAGTTTGAGGTATGGAAACCAAAAGTGTGTGTTTGTGTGTGTGTATGGTAACTGAAGTTTAAGGTATGAAAACCAAAGGTGTGTGTTTGTGTGTGTGCATGGTGACTGAAGTTTAAGGTATGAAAACCAAAGGTGTGTGTTTGTGTGTGTGCATGGTAACTGAAGTTTAAGGTATGAAAACCAAAGGTGTGTGTTTGTGTGTGTGTACGGTAACTGAAGTTTGAGGTATGGAAACCAAAGGAGGTCAAAGTGAGAAATAGATAACAAAGATTCCAAACTCTGTGGAATGGGGAAAGTTTTAATATTGTGACATGACAGAGAGAGAGCAGATTGTGGATTTGAGCTGGAGTCGGGAGGAGCGGGCAGGGCCAGCAAAGGACCCCACTTCTCCAGCTGGTGGGAGGATGTGAAGGGAAGTGTCATGGATGTCAAGTAGGTGGTCCAGCCCAGGTGGAACATGGTAACACTTCAGCCTCTTGACCACAGTGTCCTTGCTGTAGACTGGCCGACAAGGTCAGTGGAAATTTGGGTGAGGTAGCCAGGGCAGTATGCCTCCATTTTACAGGTGGGGACATTAGGACTCAGAGGTCAAGATGAGGTGATCATGTCCATGTCCATGTCCTGTGGGTGGCAAAGGGTGGACACCTACCAGGTCTCCTGGGTCCAGCTCTTGTCCCATTCATGAACTTTAGAGGAAGGGGCCATCCCTCATAGAGGATCAAGGCCCCTTCCTCTCACACCCTGGGGCTGACTGAAATGTGATAATGTTTCCTAAGTGTCCTTCCTTTTCCTTGCACCCCTCCCCACTAAAGAAGCCACTTGGTAACACTGAACTGGCCTCCACAAAGATCCAGGCCTGGTGGCGAGGCACTCTGGTGCGACGCACACTACTGCATGCAGCTCTCAGAGCTTTGATCATCCAGTGCTGGTGGAGGCAGGTGCTGGCAAAGCTGCTAGCGAAGAGGAGGTGGGCGGCGTTGGAGCTCTGCACACGGCAGCAATGGGCAGCAGTCAGGCTGCAGTCCTGGGTCCGCATGTGGCGTGTCCGCCGGCGTTACTGTCGTTTGCTCAACGCTGTCCGCATCATCCAGGTCTATTGGCGCTGGCGAAGTTGTAATCCCCGTGGCTTTATCCAGGGCAGCTACGAGCTCACAGCAAGTCAGCTGAGTCTTAAGCTTGATATCTTCCAGGGATCACAGATTTGCCGAATTACAGACTGCATCCCCTTCCCAATAAAGAACTGACTGGGTCTGCTCCAACTGTGTGTCCCTTGTTCTCTATTAAACAAGCTCTGATTTTTGTCTCAGCAAAGGGTCAGGGAAATGAGGACAGTTACCTGTCATCTCATAGGTCAGCCAGCTTGTCAGGGGTCCTGTGGGGAGAAGAATGTGACAACCCCATGCTGGAGGAGCAGGGCTTGTGACAGATTAGCAATGTCAGCTGTAGATGAGGGGGCTGGGGTTGCAGGGCCACCAAGAAGGCCAGCTCCAGGAAGACTAGTTCATGCCATGGTGTGTGTAATGGCGACCCCTGTGCCCATGCAGTATGGAGGCCTGTGCCATCCTTTGCTCTTAATCCTGCAGTGTCTTTTCTTAGAGCAAGTTCGGAAGCCTTCCCTGGGTCTACATAACCCTGCATGGTCTTTCTCTGGCCATCTCACCCTCTCTATGTCCTCCCTGGCTGCTCTGCTACTTAGCAACTATCCCAAATCTGGGAAGTTTGCTCTGCTGCCTGCTCTCCTAGGGCCGTCGGCTTCCAGATGGAGCTCCCACTCCATGCAGGTTTGTCTCTGTGCAAAGGCGCCCTCCCCAGCTCCTCAGTCTGCCTTCCTGTTTTCAAAGTCCTCATCCTTACTTGAGCTTGTCTTACCCGATTGTCTATTTTCTTTTCCCCTCTAGAGGGTGGCCTCCAGGAGGGCAGGACTCTGGGGTCAACGCTGTGTTCCCAGGACCTATAATGGGGCTTGGCACATAGTGGTTCTCTCTTTATGTATCTACACATATGTACAGGTTCAGTATCCCTTATCTGAAATGCTTAGAAGCAGAATAGCTTCAGATATCAGATGTTGGAATGTTTGCTTTTTACTTACATATTCAGCATCCCTTGTCTAAAAATCAAAATCCAGAATTCTCCAACAAACATTGTCTTTGAGCTTCATTTTGGCAACAAAAAACTTCCAACTTAAGACCATTTTGGGTTTTGAATTTTTAGATTAGAGGTACTCAATCTGTATATATTTAGATATCCAAATCACCCAGTTCAGAGCAGACCCCCGCATCTAGCTCTTACACCCCAGGAGGCAACGTTCCTCTCACTTAGTTATTCCCGGGCTGGTACCAGGACACTAGGGACCACCTCTACAGCTTAGAACTCACCACATTATCCAAACCAGCCAACTGTAAATGCTTTACCCTGCCCTGCCTTGCCTTTCCCTCAGAAACTCAATTAAGACCATGAGCTCAGATCTCCCCTTGCTCCTTACTCTGCCACCTATGACCAAAACCTGGAACCTCCCTTGTCACCTGCATAGCATACCACCCACTGTAAGAACCAGGATGTGGGAGTGTAATAAACTTTGTTTCGTTGAGTTTCTTCTTGTCTCCACTTTTGGCCACACCTGATTCATTTAAAAAAAAAAATACAGGAAGTGTGTGTGTGTGTGTGTGTGTGTGTGTGTGTGTGTGTATGTGTGTCTGTGTCTGTAAGTTTGAAGTGTTCTTCATGTAACATGAGACTAACCATTTTCAGATCAACCACATAAGATTAACCACTAAGCTAAAATTAACAATTTGGTGGTATTTAGCATATTCACAATGTTAAGCAACCACTGTCTCTATAAATTTCTCACACATTTTTATCACAATAAAAGAAAATCCCATTCATATGGTTTGGCTGTGTGTCCCCACCCAAATCTCACCTTGCAGCTCCCATAATTCCCACGTGTTGTGAGAGGGACCTGATGGGATGATTGAATTACAGGGTTGGGTCTTTCCCGTGCTGTTCTTGTGATAGTAAATGGGTCTCACAAAATCTGATGGTTTTAAAAATGGGAGTTTCTCTGCACAAGCCCTTTCTTTGCCTGCTACCATCCACGTGAGATGTGACTTGCTTCTCCTTCTGCCATAATTGTGGGGCCTCCCCAGGCATGTGAAACTGTAATTCTAGCAAACCTCTTTCTTTTATAAATTTCCCAGTTTCAGGCATGTATTTATCAGCAGCGTGAAAATGAAATAATAACCCATATTCATTAAACTATCATTTTCCATTATCCCCAGCCCCTGGCAACCCCCAATCTGCCTCTGTCTTCATGAATTTACCTATTCTAGATTTTTTATGTAAGTAGAATTATACAATATCTTGTGTCAGGCTTCTTTCACTGAACATAACATTTCCAAGGTTCATCCATGTTGTAGCATACATTGCTACTTTTTATCCTGAGTAATATTCCATTGTATGGATATGCCACATTTGTTTATCCATTCATCATTGATGGACATTTGGATGTTCGCACTTTTCGCTCTCGTGAATGAAGCCATTGTGAATATGTAGCAGCTACATCATGTTACATTCCCACCAGCAATGTACAAGGGTTCAGATTTTTGTACATCCTTGCCAACATTCACTATTTTCTCTTTTTAAAAAAATTATAACCATTCTAGTTGGTGTGATGTGATATTTCATTGTGGGCTTGATTTGCATTTCCCTAATAACTAATGATGCTGAGTTAGGTGCATGGTCTCCATTTGAATACCATCTTTGGACGAATGTATATTAAAGTCCCTTGAAATAATTTTACTTGGGTGGTGATTGTCTTTTTGTTGTTTTAATACACATTTATCTGATGAACGAATACATGATTCACAATTCTATCCAGATCTTAGATCTGTGGCTTCAGCACAGATGAAATCCTACTGCTTAGAAAGAACTGTCCCACCATCCCTGGATGATTCTCTCAGCCAACCACCCTAGATCCCTCACACCCAATAGGCACATTGTTCTCAGCCTCAATCTCTCTGTTATCGTTTCTCTCTGGCAGTGTTCCCAAGTGTGTGAGTGTGTGCATCCTTGTGCACAGCGGGATGGGGCAGGGTCTATTGTCTCTCTATTAATATACACACAAGACCAGAACATTCCTGTAATGCAGAGAACTATAAGGAAAGGGAGTCAGCTGTGGATAAATCAGCTCACACCTAGAATCATGGGTGCATGCTGCTCTCTTTCTCTGTGGGGTTTTGCCTGTCTCTGTCTCTGCCTACCTCTCGTAATGTTGCCGTTTATTCTAATTGTCTCTTCTGCTCCTCAGTATATTTCCCCATTGGTTTCCACTTCCCCCTGTCTGCTCTCTGCTAATGTCATGTCTCCTTCTACCTCTTCGGCTCACTGGATTTTCTGGATCTGTAAATTGCCAGTCCTCAGACAATCAATTTGCTTTTCTAAATCTTGATGACCCCTTGTCCACAATAGCCCCACAATCATGGGATGAAGAAGCCTTAGAGAAGGCACCAATGTGGTTGCTCCTGGATGATGGAGGTATGACTCACTGGGGCTCAGCCAGGATGTGCAAGTGCTTAGAGGAATATCAGAACACTTAATGCATATGATTGGTTCAGGGCTGAGCAAAAGACCCAAACCAGGTCAATAAGCCTCAGCTCTGGTGCTGTCTTAGAACTACTTGTTTTGCTAACTACAGCTAGTGCTCGACTTATGACCACGATTGGTTCCAACAGACCAGTCATAACACGATTTGGTTGTAAGTTGAGTAGGTTATATGCATGCGGAGATGGTAGTGCTGCTGGAAGCTGGTCCGCACTGTCGTACGCCCAGCTGGGCAACGTTTGCGCTGCCAGACGCGGAGCAGTCATGGCTAGCGATTGTGGTTGTAAAGTCGAATGGTCGTAAGTTGCAAAAGTTGTAAGTCGATCAATACCTGTATAGGGATTATGTAAGCAGAGCTGCTGGGGGCGCCACACAGAACAAGCTTGCTGAGAATGAAGCCAACCGACGAAAATACAGCCAAGGAATGGAGAGGGAGGGACTGAGCCTTGCAAAGCCTGAAGCTTGCCTAGCTGTCCTATGGGAAATTTTAATTTTGTGAGTCAAGATACCCCTATTTTCACTCAAGTCAGTTTTCCAGGCCATATATCTAAAGAGTAGGACACCTCATTGGATTAATAAACAAAGAGTGTTTAATACCATGTGAGCAACGTTTCAGGAAGTGGTTTTCAAACACTGGTTTTTGAATCAGGAACTTGACAGAAGGTGTACCTAGGGAGTTATTGACAGTAAATGTGGAATTGTCTCTGAATTAATACACACAGAAGACCAGAACATTCCTGCAATGCAGAGAACTATAATGAAAGGGAATCTGCTGTGGATAAATCAGCTCACACTAGAATCAGAATGGCCAGAGGTGTAAATCGAACGTGCGTTGGTCACAGCTCTGACCTATATATAGGTCACAGTCCAGATTACTGGGCCCTACCTAGCACCCGCTGGAACTACTGGGGTACAGCATAGGTATATCAGGTTGAAGGTGGCTGTGAGTGACAGCACAATCAAAGGAACAGTGGTTTCAATAAATGGGAAGATTTTTTTCTCTTTCCCATGTAAGTCCAGTATACGTGATCCAGACCTGACATGGCACGTCACAGGGTGAAGAATCCTGGCCCGTCTCATGTGTTTTTCTGCTATGTATTGCCTCCATTTCCAAGGTCATTGTTGATTCAAAAATGGTTGCTTCAAACTCAACAATTACATTCACAATTCAGCCAGCAACAAGGAAGAAAGAACAAAAGCAAGACGTACTCTTATCCCTGATAATACACATGCTGCTTTTCCCACAGCCCAGAAGAACATAAAAGATCTGAACAAAGGAGAGACATACTGTATTTATTGATAGAATTTCTTAAAGTTGTAAAATTGTCATTTGTCTCCACGGTAACCTATTAAACTCACATTCCAATATAATAAAATTCAGGTCAATTCTAATCAAAATCTTATCATGACTTATGAGAACTTGACAAACTAATGCAAAAATGTCATATTACAGAATTAATTTTCACAATTAGTTAAATCCCTTTTGAAAACAGAATAGGAAAGTGTTCACAGACACTAAAATGTGTTACAAAATGATTAGTGTGTTGAGACACTGGCTACTAAGGATCTAAGTGGAATAAACATTTAATTACAAATTTGTTGTGTTCACTCCATCCTCCTCCTTGATGCATGTAACAAGGCAAGAGTTCCGTCCCCACCTTGGCAGAAGATAGGTTTATTTACAAGATAAGTTGAACCAGAGAGCATCTGGATGCAGGGAGTGCAGGCATAGCTGGCGGCAGTGGTGAAGCACCATACCAAAACCCAAGGGAGTATGCCAAAGTGTACAGGTGAAACAGAGAAGCCTCCAGCCCTCTCTGCCAAATCAGCTTCCCAAAGGCTTGCAGAGTTTCATTATCCTACTCCCTTATGCAAGATTCTGGGATTTCTGTCTGAGAAAACTGAGACAAAAACAAAAGCAGAAGGGAGGGGCTTAAAAGAAATATTAGAGACAGAAGAAAAGATTAAAAACCACACATAGGAGAATTGCTTGAACCCAGGACGCAGAGGTTGCAGTAAGCCGAGATCGCCCCACTGCACTCCAGCCTGGTGAGAGAGCAAGACTCTGTCTCAAAAAAAAAAAAAAAAAATCACACATAAGCCAGGCGTGGTGGCTCATGCCTGTAATCCCAACACTTTGGGAGTCTGAAGTAGGCAGATCGCTTGAGGTCAGGAGTGCAAGACTAGCCTGGCCGACATGGCGAAAACACCCACTCAACTAAAAATACAACAAATCACCCGGGTGTGGTGGCAGCTGCCTATAATCCCAGCTACTCAGGAGGCTGAAGCAGGAGGATCACTTGAGCCTGTGAGGCGGAGGTAGAAGTGAGCCGAGATCACATCACTGTACTCCAACCTGGATGAGGGACTCTGTCTCAAACACACACACACACACACACACACACACACACACACACACACACACACACACTAACAGCTATCATGAGCATTCTTAGACACATAAGAGATAATAACAAATCAATGAAACAAGCATAGTGTGCTATAAAGAAAAGAATATTCATGGGATGGAAATGACTTTACAAGATATAGAAAATCTACCAGAAAGTAGATTAAAAACTATAAGATGGCAAACATAAATGGGCAAGCCTCTTAAAGCCCAGCCCAGAATTTGCACACTGTCATTCTACACTATTCCATTGGCCAAAGCAAGTCATATAGTCAAACTCAGGGCACAGGAAGACATATTCCATCCCCTTAGAGAGAGAAACTGACACAAAAAGGTGGAATATAGTGTAGAAAATATTAGAAACTTAGAGGTTCAATCTATGATTTGACGAATAGGATTTTTAAATATAGAAAACTAAAACAATTGAGGGGTAGGAATTATCGAAAAAACAAATACAACAAAGTTTCCCAGTAAATGACATGAATTTTTAAATTAAAAGGCTAAACCAGCGCCCAACACAATGAATGGTTATTAAAACCAGAACACATCTTTAGGTATATCATCTTGTAGTTTCAGAACATCAGGGAAAAAGAAGATCCTAAAAGCTTCCAGAGAAAAAAAAATAGGTCACATCCCACAAACAAAGGAATCAGAGTGATAAAAGACATTGTATTAGTCAGTTCTTGCACTGCTATAAAGAAATACCTTAAAAAAAAAAAAAGAAAAGATAAAGAAATACCTGAGACTAGGTAATTTATAAAGAAAAGAGGTTTAATTGGCTCACAGCTCTGCAGGCTGTCCAGGAAGTATAGCTGCTTCTGACGAGGCCTTGGAAACTTACAAACATTGCAGAAGGTGAAGGGGAAGCAGGCACATCTTACATGAGCAGGGGGAAGAGAGAGAGAGGGAGGAAGAGGTGCCGCACACTTTTAAATAACCAGATCTCACAACAACTGACTTACTACTGCCGTGACAACACCAAAGGGAATGGTGTTATACCTTGAGAAACTGCTCCTGTGATCCCATCACCTCCCACCACGCTCTGCCTCCAACACTGGGGATTACAATTCAACATGAGATGTGGGCGGGGACACAGAGCCAAACCTCTAACAGAAAGTGGAACCAATTCCTCAATATTTTGAGGGAAAAATAATTTTCAAGCCTGGGCAACATGGTGAAACCCCATCTCTACAAAAAATTAGCCAGGCACAGTGGCACGTACCTGTAGTCCCAGCTACTCCAGGGGCCAAGGTGGGAGAATTGCTTGAGTGCACTGAGCTGGGAGGTTGAGGCTCCAGTGAGCTATGATTGTGCCCCAGCACTCCAGCCTGGGTGACAGAGAGAGATCCTCTCCCAAATCAAAAAAAAAAGAAAAAGAAAGAAAGAAGAAAGAAAGAAAAGAAAGAAAGAGAAAGAAAGAAAGAAAGAAAGAAAGAAAGAAAGA
>NW_022436963.1:3380158-3388460 GCF_009761245.1 Sapajus apella
AAAGAAAGAAAGAAAAGAAAAGAAAAGAAAAGAAAAGAAAAGAAAAGAAAAGAAAAGAAAAGAAAAGAAAAGAAAAGAAAAGAAAAGAAAAGAAAAGAAAAGAAAAGAAAAGAAAAAAAGAAAAGAAAAGAAAAGGGAGAAAAAATAAATTTCTATCTAGAATGTAATGCCCTCTTTTTCCCAGCTGCTCGCACAATAGCCTAAGTTCTATTTCCTATAGTGAATTCCTTACCCCACAGCATCCAGAGTGATTCTGCATCCCCAGTAAAATTGCCTGCTACACGTGGGATCCAGTAAGTAGGAGAGTCCTCACAGGGGAGAGTGGAAGGAAATTCTTAGGATGCTGGTGAGAGGGTACCCCAGAAGAAGGACCAAGCAGCAGGCTGGAAGAGCAGCTACCCAGGTTACAGAGTGGTGCAGGGCTCCATTGAAAAAAGCAAAGTTGACTGGTTATCAGAGTTTGGGTGGAAAGTTGGGGATAAATCACTACAAACCATGGCAATCAATAGCTCCAGGAAAAGTGGACAGGAAATGCATAAAAGGCTGTCATAGCAGCATGCCATGTTGCTAAGCATGGACAGTGATGGAAGCACTGAATACTTACTGAACCAAAAACTATGATGCTATAATCACATTGAGAGAAGAGCAGAAGGATGGGAACAGGTAAATTTTCACTTCATGAAAAGAAGTCAAGAGGTAATATCTAAAAGAGAAAATAAAGAATTTTCAATATAGCATGTTATAGAGGTAAATCATAGGAGAAATATACTGAAGAGTTAAAAATAGTTGTCTCAGCAATGGGAGATTCTTTTGGGAGAGAATAAGGCAGGAAATGCATACTGTTCTTTTTTATTAATTATAATTTTTATAATTATAATCATATGTTTATAATTTTTATAAATGCTAGATTATAATTCATAATTTTTATAATTAATTTATAATTATAAGGTTTTTTAAACAATGTACATGAAGTTCTTTTTTGTTGTTGGTTTTTGGTTTTGGTTTTTAACTTTTATTTTAGGTTCAGGGGTACATGTGCAGGTTTGTTATATAGGTAAACTTGTGTCACGGGAGTTTGTTGTACAAATTATTTCATCACCCAGGTACTAAGCCTAGTACTCACTAGTTACTTTTCTACTCCTCTCGCTCCTCCCACCCTCCACCCTCAAGTGGTTCCCAGTGTCTGTTTTTCCCCTTTGTGTCTGTCAGTTATCATTATTTAGTTCCCACTTCTAAGTGAGAAAATGCAGTACTTGGTTTTCTGTTCCTGCATTGGTTTACCAAGGATAATGGCTTCCAACTCTATCCATGTTCCCGCAAAAGCCATGAGCTCATTCTTTTATATGGCTGCATAGTATTCCATGGTGTATATGTAGCACATTTTCTTTATCCAATCTGTCATTGCTGGGCGTTTAGGTTGATTCCATGTCTTTTCTATTGTAAATAGCGCTACAGTGAATATTTGTATACATGTGTCTTTATGGTAAAATGATTTATTTTCCTCTGGGTATATACCAGTAATGGGCAGTAATGGGATTGTTGGATCGAATGGTAGTTTTCATTTTAGCTCTTTGAGGAATCACTACACTGCTTTCCATAATGGTTAAACTAATTTACACTCCCACCAAGAGTGTATAAGTGTTCCCTTTTCTCCACAACCTTACCAGCAACTGTTATTTTTGTAATAGTAGCCATTCTGACTGGTGTAAAATGGTATCTAATTGTGGCTTTGGTTTGCATTTCTCTAATGATCGGTGATATTGATTTTTTTTCATATGCTTGTTGGCCACATGTATGTCTTCTTTTGAGAAGTGTCTGTGCATGTCCTTTGCCCACTTTTCAATGGGGTTGTTTGTTTTTTCTTGTAAATTGGTTTAAGTTTCTTATACATACTGCATATTAGACCTTTGCCAGATGCATAGTTTGCAAATATTTAATCCCATAATATAGGTGCCTGTTTACTCTGTTGATAGTTTTTCTTGCTGTACAGAAGGTCTTTCTTTAATTTAATTAGATGCCATTTGTCAATTTTTGCTTTTGTTGCAATTGCTTTCAGGGTTTTCATCATGAAATCTTTGCCCATTCCTACGTGTAAAACGGTATTGCCTAGGTTGTCTCCCAGAGTTTTTATAGTTTTTGATTTTGCATGTAAGTCTTTAATCCATCTTGAGTTGATTTTTGTATACAGTATAAGGAAGGGGTCCAGCTTTAATCTTCTGCATATGGCTTGCCAGTTATCCCAGCACCATTTATTGAATAGGGAGTCCTTTCCCCATTGCTTGTTTTCGTCAGCTTTCTCAAAGATCAGATGCTTTTAGGTGTGTGGCCTTACTTCTGGGCTCACTATTCTGTTCCATTGGTCTATGTGTCTGTTTCTGTACCACCACCACGCTGTTTTGTTTACTGTAGTCCTGCAGTACAGCTTGAAGTTGGGTAATGTGGTACCTCCAGCTTTGCTGTTTTTGCTTAGGATTGCCTTGGCTGTTGGAGCTCTTTTTTGGTTCCATATGAATTTTAAAATAGTTCTTGCTAGTCCTGTGAAGAATGACATTGGTAGTTTGATAGGAATATTAATGAACCTTTAAATTGTTTTTGGCAGAATGACTATTTTAATGATATTGATTTCTCCCTATTCCTGAGCATGAGATGTTTTTCCACTTGTTTGTGTCATCTCTGATTTCTTTGAGCAGTGTTTTGTAATTCTTACTGTAGGGATCTTTCACCTCCCTTGTTAGCTATATTCCTAGGTTTTATTCTTTTTGTGGCAATTGTGAATGAGATTGTGAATGATTTGGCTCTCAGCTTGAGTGTTGTTAGTGTATAGGAATGCTGGTAGTTTTTTAAGTTGATTTTGTATCCTGAGACATTGCTGAAGTTATTTATCAGCTGAAGGAGCTTTTGGGCCAAGACTATGGATTTTTCTAGATATAGGATCATGTCATTTGCCCACAGGGATAGTTTGACCTTCTCTCTTCCCATTTGGATGCTTTTATTTCTTTCTCTTGGCGATTACTCTAGCCGAGACTTCCAGTAACACGTTTAGGAATAGGAGTGGTGAGAGATGGCATCCTTGTCTTGTGCCGGTTTTCAAGGGGAATGCTTCCAGCTTTTGTCCATTCAGTATGATGTTGGCTGTGGGTTTATCATACATGACTCTTATTTTGAAGTATGTCCTTTCAGTACCTAGTTTATTGAGAGTTTTTAACATGAAGAGATCTTGAATTTTATTGAAAGCCTTTCCTGCATCTATTAAGATAATCATGTGGTTTTTGTTTATAGTTATGTTTATGTGATGAATGACATTTTATTGATTTGCATATGTTAAACCAAACTTACATCCCAGGGATGAAGTCTACTTGATCATGGTGGATTAGGTTTTTGATGGGCTGTTAGATTCAGTTTGCAAGTACTTTGTTGAGGATTTTTGCATCAATGTTTGTCAAGGATATCGACCTAAAGTTTTGTTGTTGCCAGGTTTTGGTATCAGGATGATGCTGACCTCATAGAATGAGCTGGGGAGGAGTCTCTCCTCCTCAATTTTTTGGGAATTGTTTCCATAGGAATGCCACAAGCTCTTCTTTATACATCTGATAGAATTCAGCTGTGGATCCTTCTTGTCCTGTGCTTTATTTGGTTGGTAAGCTATTTACTACTAATTTCATTTCAGAGCTCATTATTAGCCTGTTCAGGGAATCAGTTTCTTCCTGCTTCAATCTTGGGAGGGTGTATGTGTTTAGGAATTTATCCATATCTTCTAGGTTTTCAAGTTTGTATGCATAGAGGCGTTCATAGTAGTCACTGATGGTTATTTTTATTTCTGTGGGGTCAGTGGTAACATCCCCATTGTCATTTCTAACTGTAAATGTCTCATAAAAACATCTACATTAAATGTTAAAACACCTCAATGTAAAAGGTAGACCAGAATCTCAGAAAAACCTATATTCTGGATGGAAAAGCACTTCCTTAGAAAACTACAAAAGCAGAATTGTAAAGGGGCAATGGATTCGAGCATATCAAAATTAAAGATCACTGTGGAAGGAAAGACAACCATGAAAAAAGTTAACAGGCAGATGACAATCTGGGAAAGGATATTCACACAATTTTTATTCAACAGAGTTGTCCAAGGAATTCAACAGGAGAGCAGGTATTTGCTCTTTATCAATCAACTTTGAGCCTGGAAAAGGCACCCTGGCCCCTGGTCATAGTTCCGCTTGTGACATCATGGCCATCTCTTTTTCCACCCTTCCTGCCCCTGCCAAGTTCAGGGAGCAGCAACCAGAGGGAGATGATCACCTGAACCACTGCTCCAAAACCATGGGCAGTCAATGCTGTGTAAGACTCAGGCACATACACTCCCCCAGGGGTGGAGAGTTGTCCCACAGCCCAGGGAAGCACTAGGCCACTTCTTAGGACCCAGGCAAAGAATGCGGAACTGGGGCTGTGGGGACTTTGCAGCCAGGCTGGCCCTCACCCATGCTCCCCTACACCCACATTCTGATTACAGAAATGTGGTCCAGATGAAGATGCACTAGAGAGAGAGAGGCGGCGGAAGGTAGGTGGGGCCCAGGAGGGTGAGAGAATCGCAGATCATTGACTCTTTGACCCCAGAGTTCTTAGAAATGGAGCTCCATCTCTGGTTCCACAGGGGCTGGCTCAGCATTGCCCTCTTATCCCCTCAAGCCCTGCCTCTCCTGGGTGAATTGAGTAAGGTATGGAGACAGACGGTAGAGAGAGGAGGAAGCAGTGTGTGCACAGCCACCTGGTGGGTGGGGCTCAGCACAGGAAGTGGAAAGGCCCAGGAGGATGAGGAGGGTCTGAGACATGGTAGTGAAAGTCCGCAGAAGTGAGGTGAGGGGAAACCCCAAAGGGCTGCAGCACCACGCAAGACATCAGGAGGCAGCATCGCGGGCTGGAGTTTGGATCAGGACACAGGCCATAAATGCAGAGGTTCACTGATTCTCATAAAGATCCTTCAGTTCCTCACACCCTGGTCTTCTGGACCAGAAAGTGTCTCCCCTAGACCTATGAACCCAAGAGGTCCACAGATCAAACATATCCCAGTTTCATAGATGAGGGCACTGCAACCCTGAGAGTGGGCAGATGTGCCCAGAGCCATGGACAGGACAGAAGTAGAGGACAAACCCCACCCAGGTCTCCTGGGTCCTCAGAACCAGCAGGGGGAGGGCTGATTCTTAGAGAACAACCTGTGTTTGATGTTGACAAATTGACTGGGAGTCCTTTGCTTTGCTTGGCTAGTTGCTTCTTGCACAACTGCGTCACAGAAAAAGGGTGAAGGCGGCTGGGCAGATCCAGGCCTGGTGGCGTGGGGTCCTGGTGCGCCGGACCCTGCTGGTCGCTGCCCTCAGGGCCTGGATGATTCAGTGCTGGTGGAGGACGTTGGTGCAGAAGCGGATCCGACAGCGGCGGCAGGCCCTGCTGAGGGCCTATGTCATCCAGGAGCAGGCGGCGGTCAAGCTCCAGGCCTGCATCCGCATGTGGCAGTGCCGGCAACATTACTGCCAAATGTGCAATGCTCTCTGCCTGTTCCAGATTCCAGAGAGGAGCCTTGCCTTCCAGACTGATGACTTTTTACAGGTCCAATGTGCAGTCCCTTCAAAGCAACCAGAGTTCCACATTGAAATCCTATCAATCTGAAAGGCCTGGGGCGTGGAGAACAGGTTCCACTGCGCCAATAAATGTCTGACCAGGTGGTGTGAGTCTCAGTGATTCCCCTCACCACAGGGACCCTGGGATTCGTGCCCGCTCTTTCTCTCCTTCTCTAACTGGGTAAAGACTTCAGTGCGAGCACCACCTCCTTCCTCACTCCCTGCCTCAGCAGGGCCTATGGTCCTTATGAGGACTGACAGTGACCACATGCTGCTGCCTTTACATGCAAATCAGAAATTGCAGCCCAAGGCTGTCCTCGTGTGCAGAGCCAGATGTCCCACTCCACAGCCCTGGCATCATTCCTGTCTCCTCAGCTTGGAATCGGAAGGGTATGGGCTTAACCTTCCTGAAGAATCTGGGCAGTCTCTTGGAAGACAGTTGTGTCTAAGCCCATGCTCTTTCATTCAGCCGCCAGGGGCCAACTGGAGCGTGCACACATTGGGTTTCTACTGCCAAGCTCCTGACAGAAGTCAGGCCATCAGGCCCTTGGAGCACTCTCCTTGGAGCAGTGTTGCCCAGGGAAAGCACAGGAGGCTGGCCTTAGTGACAACTGGGTGCAAGGTTGGTGATTCTCATGCTAACTTGGAGGTTGATGGACAGGAAGCCTCCAAGTCTTTGGAAGCAGCTGATAATCACGATCTTAAGGCATCTGAGCTCTGCCACCCTCTTGCCTCCTCAGCACCTGCTTCCCCAGGGCACTGAACACAAACAGGGCTCCCACTGCTCTCTCGGCCTCCCTGTGTGTGGTGGTGTCTCCCAAGTGTTGTCTCCCAAGCTGTCCATAGGGAAGGACCACTTCTAAAGATGTCCAATTCATCACAGACCAGTTCATATAGAAAACAGTAAAAATGAATTATGAGAAAAATATATGGAAAAGTCATAGAGAACAAAAGCCTTATTTTAAATTATTAGAACATATAATATTGCTATTTTAATTTGCTATAATAGTTTCTCCATGCTTATCCTCAATTTCTGTACTTATCTCATTGGTAACAAACAGCTCATCACTGTTTCTGGTCCACAGACCACACTCTGGGTAGCATTGCCCTAGCCCTTGTCATCATTCATAACTGACTGTGGCAACAATATTCATTTCAACCACTTTGGTCTCTGATTTTTCTTGTTGTTGTTGCCTTCTGTCCTCTAGGGCAACAACTTGTGCTTGTGATTAGTATCTGAAGTTTGAGGCAGTCTTGTGGGACTGAGCCCCCAAGCTATGGGATCCGAAGCTATCTCTAGGTAGATACTGTCAAAACTGAACTGAGGTAGAGGACACCAAGGTGGTGTCCATTGAAGAATCTGCCAGAGAATTTCTTTGTGGGGAGAAATCCCCACACACTTCTTGGTGAGCAGAGGTGAAGTACTGCGTTGGGTATAGTTGGATGTATGATAGGTAAAGTAAGTGATTTTTCTGTATCTTTAGAATAGCCAAAAAAAGTGGGCCAACCCAAATGGGGGAATAGTTAGACAGTGTTGACCTAAAAGGAACAGGCTGAGGCACAAAATATAATTTAAAGAGTTTACTTCAGCCAAAGTTAAGACAGCTGCCTGGAAGACTCACGCACAGGTAACCTTGGATATAAGCTCCATTTGGCTTTTGCTTCAATCAGGTTTTTAAAGGCAAAGGGGGAAAGGGAGTGAGCTGATACAAAGTTGTTTGTCAGGAATTCTCCCTGGTTTGCAGAAATAACATTGACTCGTTGTTAAGTTATAGGGTGTGGGATACAGTGTGCAATGCAGCATTATTAGAGTAATTCATAGCTACATGTGACGATAGCAAACAGCTTCAAAGACTACATAGTACAAAAGCGGGGAAGCAGGACAGGACAGCCGGGAAGTAGGACGGGATTACCGTCTCACTTTAATGCCTCCCTGAGCCTGATCATTTGAAAGGGCTCATATTTCTCAGACAAAAGTTGTTTTCTTTCCTCAAAAGAAATGAACTATTGTTACATGCAACGACTTATATAAATCTCAGCATTATGCTGAGTGAAAAAATGCCAGTCCTAAAGGCTACATACGGTGTAACTCCATTTTCTCTTATTTATTTTTTTTGAGATGAAGTTTCACTTTTGTTGCCCAGGCAACAAAAAATTTTGTTGCGCAATGTCACAATCTCAACTCACTACAACCTCCGCCTCCAGGGTTCAAGGGATTCTCCTGTCTCAGCCTCCCAGTAGGTGGGATTACAACAGGCATGCATCACCACCCCTGGCTAATTTTTGTATTTTTAGTACAGACAGGGTTTCACCATGTTGACTAGGCTGGTCTCAAACTCCTGACCTCAGGTGATCCCCTGCCTCAGCCCCCCAAAGTGCTGGGATTATAGGCGTGAGCCACTACACCTGGCCTAATTCCATTTATATAACATTCCTGAAATGACAAAAATTACAGAAGTGGAGAACACCTTAATGAGTTAAGAGGGGAGGGCAGAAGGGGATGAATGTTGTTACAAAAAAGCAGCAGGGGCCCAGTTCGGTGGCTCATGCCTGTCATTGCAACGCTTTGGGAGGCAGAGGAGGGAGGATTGCTCAAGCTCAGGAGTTCAAGATCAGCCTTGGCAAGATCCCGTCTCTATTTTTTTTTTGAGTGTGTGTGTGTGTGTGTGTGTGTGTGTGTGTGTGTGTGTGTGTGT
>NW_022436963.1:3388470-3519687 GCF_009761245.1 Sapajus apella
GTGTGTGTGTGTGTGTGTGTGTGTGTGTGTGTGTGTGTGTGTGTGTATGTGTATTTTTAAGAGCAACAGGAAGAATCTCTGGGATGATGAAATTGTTCTGGATCTTGAGTGTATCAGTGCCACTATGATACTGTACTATAGTTTTGCAAGATCTCACAATTGGAGGAAATTGGGTAAAGGATACATTGGATCCTTCTGAATTATGTCTTACAACTGTATGTGAATTTGCAGTTACTTCAAGATTAAAAATGTAATTAAAAAACACATTACCATAATGTTATCATCACATCCAACACAACAAACACTCCCTAATGTCATCTATTATTCAATCATTGTTCAAACGTCTCCAGTTGTTTTAAAAAAATTTTTTTTTTTACAGTTGATTTGTTTGAATCAGGATTTTGACAAAGCCCCCATGTTGCACTTGGTTAATATATCTCTTTAGTTTCTTTTATTTTTATTTATTTATTTTGAGACAGAGTCTTGCTCTGTCACCAGGTGCCAGGCTGATGTTCAGTGGTGCGATCTCAGCTCACTGCAACCTCTCCCTCCTGGGTTCAATCAATTCTCCTGCCTCAGCCTCCTGAGTAGCTGGGACTACAGGCACACACCACCACGCCCAGCTAATTTTTGTATTTTTTAGTAGAGATGGGGTTTCACTGTGTTAGCCGGGATGGTCTCGATATCCTGACCTTGTGATCCACCCGCCTCGGCCTCCCAATGTGCTGGGATTATAGGCGTGAGCCACCTCACCCTAGTCTCTTTTAATCTCTAAATTTTCCTTCCCTCTCTTTTGTTTACCAGCAATTTATTTGCTGAAGAAACTTTTTTATTAGTTCTGTAGAACTGAGGGTTTCCCTCAGTGTGCATTTTGTTGATTATATCATTGGGTGTCATATAGCATGTCCTTTTGTTCCCCATTTTTCCTGGAAATAGATCTAGAAGATTGATCAGTTTCAGGATTAACTGTTTTGTTCTTTCTGCAAGACCATGTCATAAGGGTATTGTGTAATTTCTCTTGTGTCACATCAGTAGGCTCATAACATTTGTCTGTCTTTTTTGTGATATTAGGATTTATTGAGAGATTCAAGTACCTTGCTCTAAGCATCAGCTTTTCACCTGATTATTTCAGTAGTCATTGATAAACATTGCTTAGATCCATGATTTAGTGGTTGCAAAGTAATGTGTATTATCTATTACTGCATAAGTTACCCCCAAAATTTAGCATCTTAAAACAACTGATATGGTTTGGCTGTGTCCCCACCAAAATCCATCTTGAATTGTAGCTCCCACAATTCCCATGTGTCATGGGAGGAACCCAGTGGGAGGTGATTGAATCATGGATAGGAGTCTTTTCCATGCTGTTCTCATGATAGTGAATAAGTCTCAGGAGATCTGATGGCTTTAAAAACAGTAGTTTGCCTGCACAAGCTCTCTCTTTGCCTGCTGCTGTCCATGTAAGATGTGACTTGTTCCTTCTTGCGATTATGAGGCTTCCCAGCCACGTGAAACTGTAAGTCCAGTAAACCTCTTTCTTTTGTAAATTGCCGAGTCTCAGGTATGTGTTTATCAGCAGTGTGAAAACGGACTAATACAACAACAAACACTCTTTCACAGTTTCTGTAGGTCAGAAATCTAAACACATCTTAGCTGGACATCCCTGGCTCAGAGTCCATCATAAGGCTGCAATCAAGGTGTCAGCCAGCGTTCTGCTGGTGGAGGATCCACCTCCAAGCCCATTCACATGGCTGCAGGCAGGCTCCAGATCCTTGATGGCTACTGGCTGGAGATGTCGGTTCCTGGCCATGTCCGTCTCCCCACAGGGTAGCTTCCAACATGGCAACTTGATTCCCGCAGGTTGAGAAAGTGAAGGAGCCCAAGAGAGAAAGGAGCCCAGACTTTTTGCAAACTAACCTTGGAAGGGATATCCTATCACTTCTGCCATATTTTATCCATTAGAGCAAATCCAGCCACACTCAAGTGGTGAGAGGACTACACAAGTGCATCAATATCAGAAGTCTAGGATTACTGGAGCTTATTTTAGGGAAGATACTATAGGGAAAATATTTTCTTGTTTTTGCATGGTCATGACTTCTCGGATAAAAATTACTGGTGACCTAAGTTCGAGTGTTTTTAATAGTAAACATTCTTTGGAAGTTGGAGACTTCCGTTGAGCCTTATAGATATTTTTCCCCTTGGAGTCATTTATTTACATCTTATTTCACCAAACTGACCCCAGCTAAAACTAGGCAGATCCTGTAGGATAACAGTGGACCAGATTCAATAAACTAGCAACCCCAATTATTCCTACTGTACCAGATGTTGTGTATTGTCTAAAGCAGTTTAACATTGCCTCATTACATATGTTATTCAGCCATTGATTTGGCAAGTGCATTTCTTTCCAGCACTATCAGAAAGTTCACTTTTATTTATAACAGCCAGCAGTACACCTTTTACTATCTTGCCCCAGAGCAATGTTAACTCTTCTGCCCACTGTTGTAATATATTGTGATATAATATTCCACAGAACATCACTCTGGTCTACTACATTGATGACATTGTGCTAAGCAGATTAGACGAGTAGCAAGTGGCAACTAAATTGCAGGACTTGGTAAGGCACATGCACTCCAGAGAAGACAGATAAACTCTATGGACATTGAGACTTTCACCACGTTAGTAAAAAGCAAGTGGTCTGAGACATACCAAGGCATTCCTTCCAAAATAAAGGACAGATTATCATATTTCACATCTCCCATCATGAAGAATGAAACAACATCTAGTATGACTCTGGCTTCTGGGAGCAGTATGTTTCACTTCTGGGAATACAGATCTGACCTGATCATATTTCAGGTGGCATAAATGGCTGTCAGTTTTGAAAAAGACTCAGCAGGAAATGCTCTGCAGCAGGTCCGGGCCATGGTATAAGTAGCTCTCCCACTTGGGCCATATGATCTGGTAGGTCTTAGAATATACTTCTAATGGTGGTGAGAAAAGATGCCATGTAAAGTTTATAGCAAACCTTATTGTTTGAATCATAGCACAGGTTCCCAGGATTCTGAAGCAATTCTATGCCACCTACAATAAACTGTACACATTTTGTCAATAGCTCCCTGTGTGACACTGGGCTATGATAGAGATGACATGCCCAACCATGGAACTCCACGTGATCATGCAACCAGAAATGCCCATCATAACCTAGTTTCTGTCATATCCACAAAGGTGAGTGAGCCCAGCATCAATCCATTATAAGATGGAAGCAGGATGCTCCTGACCGAGCATGAACAGAGCTGGGGGAAACAAGAAAGCTGCGTCAGCAGGTAGCCCAGAGCTCCATGTCATCTACCACCATTTCATCCGTGCCTCTCCCTTAGCTTACACCTGAGTGTGCATGGAAATTCTCTTATGATCAGATATTGGGCGAGGGAAACATTGATGGTTCCTAGATGGTTTGACTCCATATGTGGGTATAAGGCAAAAATGGCCTGAAGCTGTAGTATGGTCTCACTCAAGGCTGATCTTAAAAAGTGGGAGTCAGAAGTCCTCCTAAAGAAGAGAGCTTAGGGCAGTGGACCTTATCATTGGTTTGTAGGGAAATGAAGTTAAAATAAATTCAGATTCATAGATCGTGGTAAATGGTTTGGTCCATTGGTCAGGGACCTAGAAGGTAAAAGCTTGGAAGATTAGGACAATGAGTTCTGTAGTAGAGGCCTGTGAATGGGCCTATGGGAATGTGAACAAAGTTCAAAGATCTTTGTAAGACATGTTAACACCTGCCAGGGAGTATCCATCATGGAAGAGGCACCAGGCCATCCCAGAGCTATATAATGGGCACATAAATGGAGTTGCCAGAAGGATTTGAGAGTATACATGGGTCCAACAGTATAGGCTTTCATGCATAAAGGCTAAAAAAACCTACTTCTATTACCCAAACTCTAACCTGCCAGCATCAGGGACCAATGCTGAAACCCCAGTATGCACCATCCATAGAGGAGCTCAATCAGCCACTTGAAAACAAGTTGTATTATAGTCACCACAGGGTTAGACTCTCATTCAGAATTTCATTTGGATGTCAGGACTGATGATGTCTGTCACACACACACACACACACACACACACACACACACATATAGAAGATGTGAAGAAGTTTATTACGCACATCTTCATATTAATGGGCATTTTATTCTCTGTTTAAATTCTCTGTTACAGTAGCTAGTTTGATATCTATCTTATAATTGGCCCTCACTGACATCTCCTTCCACACCAAATTGATGACCCACTGTACTATTTGAAACTCTGCCACTGGAGCAGTTCTCCCTTAGCACTGTCCCGCAGGGCCACCCCTGAGTAGAGGTGGAGTGTGACCACAGTCTGTTCTTGACTGTAGCAATGACTGAGCTGACAAATTCATAAATCAAGCTTGGGATTTTTTTTTCCTCCTCCATCATCTGTTCATAGAGACATCCCCATGAAGACACAGTGAGCTGAGAGAAAGGAGTCAATGTTGATTATACCATTTTCATCTTAATACTGGTTGCTGCTGTGTTTTCCCAACACTATGACTTGGTGCATCTGACTAAACCCAACTCATGATGTACAACTCCAACCACATCGTTGCTTAATCACGCGTGATAAGGTTTTCAGTCTCTAACAGGACTCAGCAGCATCAGAAGCTCCTTTCTGAAGGGTGGATGGATCTCTGCTGAATATGGGTTGCAATTGCTTTAGAACTGCATCTTCTCAATGAAGGCTTTCCAGAGACCCTCACACAGCATCCTTACGTATTCCCTCTAGCACCATGGGTTTCACTTACTGAAATGGTCCAAGCTGCAGCTGCTTATACCATAGCCTGAAATTGCTGCAATTCCCTCTCTATTACTCTTGACTGCACTCGAAGCCGGCTGCTTCCAAGTCCAAGTCATGCAACGAATAGATCAAACAGTGTTCCCAACTGTGGTATATGTTGCCTCCAAAGATCAAAAGAAACCTACTAGCACCGTTCCTCTTTCTTAGCAGTAGGAAGTACAAGGTGTAACAACTTGTCCTTTACCAACATAAGCTAGACTACAGGATCCTTAAAACCTTGACTCAAGTGACAAGGCCCTAAATCTTTGTTGTAATTTCCCGCCATCTGGTATGCATGCCGGAAGACTTACCACTTACTGCTCCCCAGTTCCAATTAACAAACAAAGAAATAGTGTGATGTTCTGCAGCATATCCAGAGGATTAAAGTCCCTTTGGATTATAATGTGGTAGACGGGTCTAGAGCAAGGGCCCTGGTGCAGGACCACAAATATGTACTACTGTCCTTGTCAGGTGAATTTGAACCGTTTTTTATTTCCCTTATTAATACGAATTTCAAAAATTTAGTGCTGGAGGCTGTGTTGATAAGTTCCAGTGACGATATAACATCTGAGGCTGGGTAAAGTGGCTCACACCTCTAATCCCAGCACTTTGGGAGGCTAAGACAGGAGGATCACTTGAAGCCAGGAGTTCAAGACCAGCTTGGGCAACATAGCAAGACCCTATCTCTACAAAAATACTTTTTTAAAAAATTAACTAGGCATGGTGGTATGGACCTGTAGTCTCAGTTATTCAGGAGGCTGAAGTGGAAGGATCCCTTGAGTCCAGCTTGGGTGACAGAGTGAGATTCCATTGCTAATAATAATAATAATAATAATAAATCTGGCATAGTGGCTCTGATTGGAACTACAACTTGGTTAAGTTTATACTAATCTACAAATATCTTCCATGATCCTTTTAATGTTTTACAGGCCATATTGGTGAATTAAATGAGGACATGATGTGGACCAACACCCTCACACCCTTTAAGACCTTTCTGCCTTTCTTCACAGAATGTGGCATTGTCTCTGATTTATTATTTTGATAAAGGAGTGGTGGCCTCAGGGGCTTCCTATTGACCTTCCCTATCATAATGACTCTAACTCAAAGGACTCAGTGAGGGTTCTGCTAGCTGCTAAGTATATCAGCCCTCATGATGAACTCGGGAACTAAGGAAATGACCACAGGCCTAGATCCATATACCCTGTCAGATGGACTGGTGCAGCGACTGTGTTAGTCACCTTCCTTATACTGTAGAGTTCTTTTCTTGCCTGAATTAAATGAAACAATCCATATAAAGGGCTTGGGGCAATACCTAGCACACAAAAAGCTGCCTATCCACGTTTTTCTTATGACTCTGCATTGCAGTTGTTGTATGGCTTACATCAACACACACTGAAGGTCCTGTTGCAGGACTTTTCCTTAGTTCGGCTAAAGATGGGGTCCTTGTCACACAGCCACAAAAATTCAGGCTCAAAGACTATTTGAAGGGTGACCGAGGCAGGGTTTTATTAATTCCCCCCTCTAAAGAAGCACATGAAGTACATCTAACTGCCATTAGAATAAAAATAAGGACAAAAATGAAGATAGATCTTAACTGGTTCCTGCTGACAGGGGGCGCTGTTTTGGGGGAACGGCAGTCAGAGCTCCCTCGGAGGCCTATGGAAGGGTTCCTGTGAGCAGGGGTAGATCTTGCTCTGGTTGCATGACCTTCTGGAGTTTGATAGCCTGAAGGCAAGAACAGACAAACCAAATCAGGTTATTAGAAAACATGTATCAAAATGAGGGGAGGAGTAAGGAGAGCTTAAAAATCCCAAGACCTTTACCTGTTTGCACAGGGAGAGGGAGGCCGGAAAGCCCAACTGGAAAAAAAACTTTACCCGTTTGCTGGTATGTTGGGCTTCTGGGTTCCCTTCCTCTGAGCCCAATCCTAAGCCAACCAGTTTAAGGTTTGGGAAAATAACTCTTTCCAGTTTGGAGGATGCATCTGATGGGAGTGTTCCATATTACAGAGACACAACTACCTGTCAGTGAAGAGAGGACAGAAAAGGAGAGGGTTTTTTTCAAAGGAGTTCCAGGGGTTCGTGATGCACTTGAAAGGCGTACAGACTGAAGATGAACGGCTACCCACCTAGAAAGAGGGAAACAGGCATCTCTGGTTCCCTTCCCTTCCTAGCAGATGCTCAGGGTACATGAGGGAGACAGGGAAGAGCATCCTCTTTGCCTCTTCCCCTATTCTGTCCTTGCCTTCTGAATCCCAGCAAACTTGGCAGGCACTGCCATGGATGTTAAACGGGCTTGCACCCATGAAGCAGGGAGGGCCTAGAGAATAGGAACTACTCACTCTCACCTATGCTGTTTCCCATCTACTCTCAGTAGCCTTGGATTACCTAGACCTCATTTATTCCATGGATACTAATGTGGCCTTTTCCCATGAAATGGAAAGCTTGGCTTAATCGGCAGGAATCGGCCACGTTCATCTCCACTGTGCCTTTTAACTTCCATTATTATCTGACTCTGGATCCCTCACATCCAGGTTTTTTTTCCCTAGGGCTTTGACCCAAAGCTTGGAATTGAGTTTGGGACAAAAATATGTCTCAGGACAGTTGCATAGCCTCCTTATCATAAGCTAAGGTGTAACTGTGGAACCAAGTCCTCCTCCAACAAGGGAGAGAAAAGAATGTCTTGTGACATGCCCAGATAACTAGTGGCCATATTTATGTTTGCTAGGATTTGGGTGCATGGTGTTTGGCTTTGGTTAGCTCCCTTGGTCTTATTTTCCCAAAAAGAAAACCTCTAAGTGAGGGGCATCCTATTTATTCCCATCACCTGGCAGGATTTACAGGATAATTGCTCAAAACTAGAATATTGATCCAGATTTTTACATTATCCATTCCCTTCTTCTTTCTGAGCTGCAGTGAGAGATTGCTGGTTGGTTCACAGGAACGAGCAGGGTTAGTCTACAATGTAGGCTAAAACTTAAAAACATTTAATAAGTTTATAAATTAATGACAAATGTATGTGAAGTTTTGGAACATAATTTCTCTCTCTCCAGTCCTCATTTCTGTTAAGAAACAAATGATCATAGAACTCAGTGGTTTGTAAAATAAGACTTTAATTTCATATTTAGTCTAATTATTTACATAAAGTGCAAGAAGAATAACTATTTCTATATAGGCCTTTTGGATTGGTTTTGATAGAAGTCTGTTCCACAAGGAATCTCAGATAAAACCTTTTAAAGCCAAGCCCAGCCATGGGTTTGTATCCTCAAATACCTATAAGTTGGGTGATCCTCTTCTTTTAAGGTCCAAAGATAAACTTGGAGCTCTGGGACCAGTTAGAAAGTGACATTCTTTACTGACCATAGGTCAGACACCCTGTACAGGGACTGCATAGAAGAGGGTACACAGACAGTTTCCCCACTGGGCTTCTATCTACCCTGCCAGTGGAGCTTGACTCCCTAAAGGAAAGCATACCTTTCCAGTCAAATCCTTGGTAAAATAACCATTTTTTCCAATTGTGTCCTGTTGCAAAAGAAAAATAGATTCTTATTGCACCGATGCAAACAACTATATTGCCATAAGTTAAGAATACTCACAGATAGTTTCCAAATTCAGGGGAAGCAGGCAGAGAGAAACAAACATGCTCCAAATTTTGATTACAGGACTATACCTTTCTTAATTATTAAAGGCTATAAATAGTTCAAAATGCATTTCCTTGACTCTGAAAAACAAAACAAGGATCAGCAATGTCAGCAAATGTCAAAAAGATTGCTTCGGCTTTCTGAGTTCAATCCATTTGGTCAATTCTTGTTTTGCTTGATATTTGTAAACATTTCACCTCTTCATGAGTCCTGTACCTTTTTTTATTCCTATGTCACAGTCTCTAAAGTTATCAGAAATATGTATTTGAAAGCACCTGCCAGAGTCCTATAGCTTATTACAAACCATCTTTTGAAAAGAATTAAAACAAGACAACAATTTTCTGTGAACAACAAAATGGTCCTGGGTAATTACAGTTAGAAACACAATTGACAAAGAACTTTGGTTATCACCATGATTTACAATAACTTTACATAACAACCTTATGATTAATAGCATATATTCAGACCTAAGAATTTTAGAAATCCCATATAAGTTTGGAATATATATTACCATTCACCAAAATATAACCTAAAGAAAATTGAACATTATTTTGGCAATCTCATGTACCTAAGCATGTCAAATAATCCTCTTTACCTCTTTTCTGGATGTTTCAGGGACTCTCTGAACCAACCAAAAGCCAGGCATCAGAAAGACAATTTTGAAAATGAAGTTTAATTTTGGGAAGGCTGTTAAATATGTTCAAAGTTTAAAACTCTTCATATTGGCCAGGTGCAGTGGCTGACACCTGTAATCCCAGCAGTCTGGGAGGCTCAGGGGGGTGGAACACGAGGTCAAGAGATCAAGACCATCCCAGCCAACACGGTGAAACCCGGTCTCTACTAAAAATACAAAAATTAGCTGGGCATGGTGGCACACGCCTTTTAGTCCCAGCTACTCAGGAGGCTGAGGCAGGAGGCTTGCTTGAACCTGGGAGGCTGAGGTTGCAGTGAGCTGAGATCATGCCACTGCACTACAGCCTGGTGACAGAGCAAGACTCCAGCAAGAAAAAAAATAACTTGATATTATGAAATAGAATTCCAGATTACCACAAACTATTTATTTTGCCAAAATAATGACTGAGAAATTTTAAAGAAACAAAAATCATCTATAACCCTTTACAAATTTTGCCAATGAGCAGATTAGTGCCTTAAGCATACCTTGTTGTGCTTTTATTTCAATGCTCCATGTACAGAAAATCTATATAATACCCTTTTGAACTTAGTCAATATGTTCATGCAGAGAACTCCTTTGTAAGATTAATTTCCACAATCTTCCACCACTTGTTTGACCCTTCAGCTTTATCTTATCTAATTTAAAACAATTCTTTAACGCTAGGCAAAAGTTTACATTTCCATGCCTTCTTGTAACCTTTTGCTGAAAAACACATTTTATTGTTCTTACACACCTTGCATGTAAGTTTATTTCCACTAGTCTCAATTACATGTTATAATGTAACTCCTAGCAATCTTTAACTTTAATGTAAAACCTTATACGTTGTTTTAATTGTGTGCTAGGTGCAGCCAAGGTTTGCCTTCTTAATTAAGGGTGTGGTTAGTTCCACATGTTCCCAGGTCTTACCAGTTGTGAAGCCAGCAAGTCAAATAGTTTTCAAAACCCAAAAAACAGTTTATAACTTAAAACATGCAGCAAACTATGCATCTGACTTGCATAATCTAGTTCACCTACTTGATTTTAATGACACCTGCATTTTACCAATAATTTTTAAGGCTGTTTTTATTTCTCAAAGATTAAAGTCACATGAACTGAAAGGTACTACATATTTTATCTTCCCTTTAAAAAATATTTGATCCAAGCTCTTGTTTTCCTTTAGGCCAAATTATTAGAGCTCTTTTTACAGACATCAGACATCACACACACACACACACTACAGGCAGTCACTGGGTGGGGCCTTTTAAGAAACAGGACCAGAAAAAAAATTTATTCCTAAGGCAGGATTGCTAAACGAAGCCTTGCCCCAGGAGTTATAAGACATGCTCCTAGGATGTAAAACAAATGGAGGCTTGTTGGGAAGTTTGCTATGAACCATACAGACATGCAAAGCACACCAGTTTGGCTACAGCTTAAGACCAACCTCACAAATCCTTTTTTCACAATTAAAGCTTTACAGAGAATATAAACAGTGATAGTTGGTGGGGCTGGCGTAGTAAAAAGGATTTTCTTCTAAAAGGAAAAAAAAACTTGCTTAAAAGTTAACTGCTGATGCAGTGAAGAGGAAAGAAAAAATGTTTTTAAATGCCTAGGGAAAGAACCTCTTATTCTTATGCAGGTGGTTCCTCCACCAGGGAGACAAGTTTAATTGTTGTGGGTTGGAGCTGGCCTCCCTGGTCTGGGGAGAGAGAGACTCCATGCATGGCAGAAAATGCCAGCCAGCCACCTGGGCAACTTGGGCCATGTGTTGCAGCCCCAACAGGAAGGGGAGGGTGGAGGAGAGCCACTGCTTCCAAAAAAGGAAGGAAAAGGTCATGGAGACCAAGGCCAATCTTACCAACCCCGGGGAGCAACAAGGGTGGAGGGATAGTTTCCCATAAGCTCAGACGTCTGTGGATGAAAAGGCTTAGAAACGACAGTGAAAGGTTCTGAGTCCCCATTTCACTCACCACTTCTCAAGCCCTCATGTTGCATGCCAAAAATGTTGCAAGACTTTTTCTTAGTTCAGCTAAAGATGGGGTCCATGTCACACAGCCTACAAAAATTTAGGCTTGCAGATGATTTGAAGAGTGAGTAAGGCAGGATTTTATTGGGTGAAAAGAAACAAAAGGGAAACAGGGAGTCCCCTACAAAGCCAGCGTCCGCGCTGGTGTGCTTCCTGCCTCACAGTTTGAATCCCCGGTTCCACACAGGAAGAGGAAGAGCCAGGCTCCTCCTTGCTGTGGCTCCACCCCAGTGAACACTCCTCCTACTGCGCAGGTTGGTTGGAGGCTCTACCAGGGATCCCTTCCCACCTGGCTGTCTCAGTCCTATCTAACAATGTTATAATTTTTTATTTCAACCATCATACATATTTTAAGGAATTTAAGATAACAATATTTTATTCTGTTTACCCAGCTATTTTCCATTTTGGATGCTTGTCCTTAATTTTAATGCTCTTCCTAAATTTTCCAGATTTCCCTTCTACTTGAATAACT
Organism: Sapajus apella; assembly: GCF_009761245.1. Lineage (NCBI taxonomy): Eukaryota > Metazoa > Chordata > Mammalia > Primates > Cebidae > Sapajus > Sapajus apella. Next base: position 3,400,100 of record NW_022436963.1, read on the forward strand.
TACTTTAGCATTTTTTTTAAAAGCAGGTCTACTGGAGATGAATTCTTGTGATTTTTCTTCACTGAGAATGTCTTTATTTTGCCTTCTTGATTACTATTTTCAATAAATGTAAAATTCTGGGTTGACAGTTGTTTTTACTTGGCACTTTAAAAATGTTGTTCCATTGTTTTATGGTACTCCCATGACAAAAATATTACATCTTTGGGTATTATACCATAAGTCTCTGAGGCTATATTTCCTTTGCTTCTATTTATCCTTCTCTATGTTGTTCATATTTAAGAATTTCGGTTGCTCATCTTCAAGTTTTCCTTTGTCATCTCCATTATGCTATTGAGCCACTCTAGTGACTCTTTATATAATTACTGTATTTTTCAGTTATAAGTTTTTCTTTTTAAAAAAAATGCTTATATTTCTTTACCAAGAACACTGTATTTCCATATGTTTCAATATTATTCAGTCTTTCTTCTTGAAATATATCTATAATAACTGTTGTTGAGTTTGTGTGGTAATTCTAACATGTGAGTCATCCTGGGGTTGACATCTTTCGATTGCCCTCTCCATTGATAGTTGTTTATGTTTTTCTTACTCTTAGTAGGTTAAGTAATTTTGTGCTGTATTCTGGACATTTTCCATACTATTTTGTAAGGTACTGTGTCATCTTACAGCCTTTTCAAGAGTATTGATTTTTGCTTGTTGGTTTGTTTGTTTTAGCGGGCAGTCAATCCAATGAGATACAGCTGATCTTTTGTTGGCTGTAGTTCCAATGTTAATTTTTTTCAAAGCTTTTGGCATGCATTTCTAATCTATGCTGTATGTGTGCCACCCTGGGACCATTTAGGATCTGGGCAGTGATATTATCAAAGAAAACCTAAGCTGGACACTAATTAAAGTGATAAGGACAGATCTTAATTAGTAATAACAATTGCAATAAAGAACAGACTTCAACAAGGTTGAATTAAACTTCTATTTGTAAACAGGTAACTGGGCATTTTAAAGGGAGAATGAGGGAGGGGGCTAAGCAGGGACTCAGTAGAGTCAATAAAGGGAAAAATTACAGAAAACAGTAAAAAGCAGGGATGGCGATTGGTCCATGTGAAGCCCATCTAGGTTTACTAACTGGTAGTTTCTTTTGGGAGCAGAATCTAATAGGAAAACATCATTCTAGATGGGAAAGCACTTGTTTAGAAGACTACAAAACCTGAATTGTAAAGGGAAAATAGATGGATTTGACCATGTCGAAATTTAAGGTATCTCTGGAATAATATCAGAGCAACCTAAAGGAAATAATTTTCAAACATACAGTAAAAGAAACAATAAGGCAATTAAAATGGTACACTAATAGCTACCTACTTAACACAAAGGAAGGCAGTGACGGAAGAATAGGAAACACACACGCAGGACCTGTAGAAACAGACAGCAAAGTGAAGGAAGTTCTTTCTCATTAGTAATTACATTAAATTAAAAGTAAAAGGCAGATATTGTCAGAATGGATAAAATATGTGATCCAACTGTAAGGACATGAGGCTGGTTTTAGATTCAAAGACACAAATAGGTTGAAAATAAAGGAATGGAAAAAGATACACTTTGCAAACAACAACCAAAACAAAGGTGAAGTAACTATACTAATATCAGACAAAGTAGATTTAGAGACAAAAATGGTTACCAGTGACAAATAAGGACATAATACAATGATAAAAGGGTTAATTTACCAAAGAGATAAATACATATGCACCTAACAGCAGAGCACCAAAATACATGAAGCAAAAACTGACAGAATTAAAAAGAGAAAAAAATAATTCAACAGTCATAGTTGGAGACTTTAATATTGTATTTTAACAAAAGATAGAACAACTAGACAGAAGATCAGCAAGGAAATAGAAGACTTGAAAAACACAATAAAAACCGACTACACCTAATAGACCTCTATAGAATACTCCATACAACAAGAGCAGAATATACATTCTTTTCAAGTACACATGGAATATTCCCCAGGATAGAAATATGTTGGAATAAATCTTAATACTTTCTTTAAAAATTGAAATAATGGGCCGGGCGCGGTGGCTCAAGCCTGTAATCCCAGCACTTTGGGAGGCCGAGGCGGGTGGATCACGAGGTCAAGAGATAGAGACCATCCTGGTCAACATGGTGAAACCCCGTCTCTACTAAAAATACAAAAAACATTAGCTGGGCATGGTGGTGCGTGCCTGTAATCCCAGCTACTCAGGAGGCTGAGGCAGGAGAATTGCCTGAACCCAGGAGGCGGAGGTTGCGGTGAGCCGAGATCGCGCCATTGCACTCCAGCCTGGGTAGCATGAGTGAAACTCCGTCTCAAAACACAAAACAAAACAAAAAAATAAATAAATAAATAAAAATTGAAATAATGTATGTTATCTGACAATAATAAGATGAAATTAGAAATAAATAGTGGAAGAAAACTTGGAAATTAAACAAAACATTGCTAAGTAACTAATGGATCAAAGAAATGTAGAAAATCTTTTGAGATGAATGAAGACAAAAACACAACATACCAAAATTTATAGGATGCATCAAAAGAAGTGCCCAGAGGGAAATTTATAGCCACAAACACCTACTTTTAAAAAAAGAAAACCTTTAAATCAATAACCTAACCTTCTACCTTAGGAAACTGGAAAAGGAACAAACTAAACCCAACACAAACAAAAGAAAGAAAATAATAAAGATTAAGGCATAAATAAATAAAGGATAATTTTAAGATCAAAAAAGGTCAATAAAATGAAAAGTTGGTTCTTTGAAAGAAAGACAAAATTGACAAACCTTTAGCTAAGCTGAACAATGAAAAAGAGGGAAAGACACAAATTACTGAAATCAGGAAAGAAAGGGGGACCATTACTATCAACCTAACAGAAATAAAAAGAATTATAAAATAATATTTGGACCAACATAATGGACAATTCTATGCCAACAACAGATATCACAGATGAAAAGAACAAATTCCTAGAAAGACACAAATTACCAAGACTGACTAAAGAGCAATAGAAAAATATTAATAAACCTATATCAAAGAAGTAAAAAGATTGAATTAGCAATAAAGCAACTTCCCACAAGGAAAAATCCAAAGCCAGATTGCTTCATTGGTAAGTTCTACCAAAGTTTAAATAATAATTAACACAAACCCTTCACAAACTCTTCCAAAAAACAGAAGAGGGAACACTTTCCCACTCATTCTATGAGGTTAGTATTACCCTGATACCAAACTTAAACAAGGACATCACAAGAAAAGGAAACTAGAGACCAATATTCCTTATGAATATACATGCAGAAATTCTCAATAAAATACTAATAAACCAAATACAACAGCTTATAAATAGAATTATATGCCATACCCAGGTGAGATTTATCCCAGGGATGCAAGATTGGTTCAACAAACAAAAAACAATTATTGGCCGGGTGCGGTGGCTTACACTTGTAATCCCAGCACCCTGGGAGACCTAGGAGGGCGAATGGTAAGGTCAGGAGTTCGAGACCAGCCTCCAACACAGTGAAACCCTGTCTCTAGTAAAAATACAAAAATTAGCTGGGCAGAGCGACAGGCATCTGTAATCTCAGCTGCTCGGGAGGCTGAGGCAGGAGAATCACTTGAACCTGGGAGTCGGAGGTTGCAGTGAGCCAAGATCATACCACTGCACTCCAGCCTGGGTGACAGAGCTGGACTCCATCTCAAAAAAACAAAAAAATAAAATAAAAACAAAAAACCCAACAATTATTGTGTCACTGTGTTAATAAAATAAAGGAAAAATATCATAAAGCATCCCAATTGCTACATTAAAAAAAACATTGGACAAAATCTAACACACTTTTATGGTCAAAAAACAAAAACAAAAAAAGAACTGGACAAACTAGGAATAGAAAGGAACTTCCTCAACCCTCAACCTGAAAAAGGGCACCAGTGAAAAATTCACAGTGAACATTACGCTTACTGGTGAAGTACTGAAATCTTCCTCCCTAAGATCAGGAGCAAGATAAAAATGTCTGCTCACCACTTGTATTCAACATTGGACTAGAGATTCCAGCCAGAACACTTAGTGAAGAAAATTAATAAAGACATACAGATTAGGAAAGAAGAAGTAAAACTCTCTATTTGCAGATGACGTGATTCAAGTTTGCAGGATATAAGCTCAGTATACAAATAATGGTTGTATTTCTATATCAGCAATGAACAAGCCAAAAATGAAATGAAATTAAGAAAGCAATTCCAATTACAACAGCATCAAAAAGAGTACAATACTTAGGAATAAATTTTACAGAAAAAGAGCAAGATTTGTATACTGAAAACTCCAAAATATTGTTGAAAGAATTTTAAGAAGATCTAAATAAATTAAGACATCTATGTCCGTGGGTTAGAAGGCTTAATATTGCTAAAATGACAGTGCTCCCCAAATTGATCTACAGATTCAGCATAATCCTTATCAGAATTCCAGCTGGTTTCTTTTGCAGAAATTGATGAGCTGGTTCTAAAATTCATATGGAAACTCAAGGAACTCAGAATAACCAAAGCAATCTTGAAAAAGAAAAAAAAAGTGGGAGGGTTCACATTTCCTGATTTCAAAACGTACTACAAAGCTACAGTTGATCAAACCAGTGTGGTACTGGCACCAAGACAGACATATAGGTCAGTGAAACAGAATTGAGAATCTGAAAGAAACCCATGTGTCTGTGGTCAATTGAGTTTTGACCAGAGTGCCAAGTCTATTCAATGGGAAACAATTGTCTTTTCAACCAATTATGCTGGAACAACGGGATATCCACATGCAAGAGAATGAATTTGAACCTAGCCTCACTCCATACACAAAACTCAACATGGATCAAAGATCTAAATGTAAGAGCTAAAGCTATAAAACTCTTAGAAGTATAAATTGGCCAAGTATGGTGGCTCACACCTATAATTCCAGCACTTTGGGAAGCTGAGGTGGGAGAATTAATTGAGCCCAGGAGTTTGAGACCAGCCCAATCAACATAGTGTACACTGAAAACTCCAAAACTTTATTGAAATGTTTCTCTAAATAAATATTTTCTCTAAATAAATAAATATTTAAAAAATAAAAGAACAAAAAATGAAAAATATAGCCAGGCATGATTGTTTGTGCCTGTAGTCCCGGTTACTCAGAAGACTGAGACAGGAGGATCGCCTGAGCCCAGGGAGGTCGAGGCTGCAGTGAGCCAAAGTCGCGCCACTGTACTCCAGCCTGGACAACCGAATGACACCCTATCTCAAAAAGAAAAAAGAAAATCATTTCCTCTTAGTGTTCAAATTTGTCACCATTAATATTTTCTTGTATTTACTGTGGCTGTTTCACCTTTGTCATTCCACTTTGTTCTCTTTCTTGATTACCCAGTATCTTTAAAACTTGTCAGAATACTGCCTTTTAAATTTATTTTCCACTATCCGCCTTTGTTTTCTATGTCATTAAGTTTTGATCTTTATTTGACAGCTATCTGGATTTGTCTGGTGTATTCCTAAGGCATCATGAGGCACTGAGTCAAGGTAAGACAGGAAGTGCTAAATCTCATCAGACACTGGAGAATGATGTGAGGATGCACCACCATGGTCCTCCCTGCTTTGCCATGCCTCTGATAACAAGAAAGTCTATACATAGACTTCATATGAGGAGAGCCCTGGTATGGAATGGCACTCAAGTGCTCTATTTTTCCACTCTCAGCTCTGACACATCTCTGACAGGAGGCAAGTAGACAGGTGGTACAAGTTCCCCTGGAGTTTGTTTCTGACAGAGACCCCTCTCAGTTGTAGATGCCCCAATCCCTATGTCATAATGCAATTGTGAATTCAGAGCTCTCTCCTCACTCATGTTACTCATGCCAGACCTTGGGATGCAGAGAAATCAGGGCTAATGAACCATCTAGGGACAGGCCATGGGGGTTCAATTTTGTGTAAGTGACATGGCCAGATCTATAGGTGGACTAGGGGTGGGTAGGTATCCCCCTGGACTTTACAGAACTTGAGAAAAGAGAGGATGCTAAAGTAATGTCTTTGTATAGAGCCATAGAGAGAAACAACAGTCTTAACTCATTTATGTATTTCCCATTTAATTCTGATGACAGACCAAAGGCAATTTAATTTTAATTGTAATTGAGGATGTTGACGAAACCATTGAATGGAAGATATTGCAGAAGAAGAAAGAGCAGAAAACCAAGGTGAGAATTCCATGTAGTTAAGAGAAATCCAGAACATTTATATCTACATCATGAGGTGTGGGACTTTGCCTCTTATGGATCCAGAGTCTAATTAGGAGTCAACTCAATGTTAGCTAATTTTCCCTCCATCCTCTCCTCAGTCTAGGCTGTCTGGTCGGGGTCTGACTGAGATATTGAGAGTGATTGGAAAGAATGAAAGCCATCAAGAAATGCATGGGGCTGAGAGGTGAGAGTGTGAGAACCTGGAATTAGAGGGCAGAATGTTCAAAATATGGAAAGGCTTAGAGTAGAATATGTGGTCAGGGTATTTAAAACCCACCACAGTATTGAAATATATGGTTGTGGCAGAGAGAAATCAGCCAGTGGTGGTTTGGGGCTGGAATTAGCAGAGAGTAACCAGGCAGAAGGTTATGAGGCCATGCTTTCCAAACCCAGTGAACATCAAAGAGATGAGTGACTAACAAGGTCCTGCACATCGCTACTGCACCCTTCTAGTTACTAATGGTTTTTCCCTTGATCCATGCACTGCTGAGGTAGTCAGGAGAAGGACTCTGTGACTCTGAGAGTGAGGTGATGGGTCCACAGTGGCAGAGGAAGGTCACCACCAGGTCTGCTGGCTCCTGCTAACTCTCCTGAACTCTGAGGAAGGGCTGTGTGTTGAGAGAGGAAACCCAGGCTCCTTCTAGGAAGATCCTAGAAGTTGGTGGCAGGAAGTTTCCTGAGTGATCTCTCTTGTCTCTGCCTAGGAAAAACATAGAATAAGAACAAACGCAGCCATAAAGATCCAGGCCTGGTGGCGGGGCACCCTGGTGCGCAGGACACTGCTGCATGCGGCCCTCAGGGCCTGGATAATTCAGTGCTGGTGGCGGATGACGCTGTTGAGGGTGCTGGAGAAGAAACGGCAGGCAGCTCTGATCGCCTACGCAACCAGAGAGAGGGCAGTGATCAAGCTCCAGTCTTTGGTCCGCATGTGGCGCATCCACTGGCGATACTGCCAGGTGCTCAACGCCATCTATGTCATCCAGGGCCACTGGCAATGCCACAACTGCCAGACCTGTGCTCTCCTCCGGGGCCACTGTGTGGTCACAGCCACTCACCTGCAGTTTCACATTGAGATAATCAATTCCTAAGGGCTGGCAGGAAGGGCACTGTGTCTACTGTCCTTATTAAAGATCTAACCTGGTCTTATGTGTCTCACGGGGTCCCCCAGCTAATGGGAATCTTGAGACTTGAACCTTGCTGCCTCCTCTTCCTCCTGGCAAAGAATTTCAGTGAGGTTTGCCCCTGTGTCCATGGAACCTGTTTTGGGCTGGTAATGGCTTTAGGAAGCTCCAGTCTGCCCTGATGTATGACAGAGCTAGAAATTCCATTCCCGTCCCCAGCCTTATTTTGTTCTCACTGAGGGATCTGGGAGGCAATTGGGCTGCATATTCCTGGAGATTCTGGGCACTTCTGCATATATGGATGGATTATTGGGCTCTGCCCTGTCAATCTAGAATCAAGGTCAGCTGGGGTCTGGGATGCCTCAGTTTCCTTTTAGGCAAGCACCTAGATGGAAGAATAGCAATATTTGGCTGATTCTCCTGGGAGCAATGCAATGCAGCCCCAGGTGAAGAATAAGAGGCTGGCCTTAGTGGTAGTGGGGCTGGGGCTAGGCATGTTAATGATTAGGTGGTGACCCTGAGGACTAGCGGAAAACAGAAGCTCACAGAAGCTCATCTCTTTCTCTACAATTCCCTCACCAGAACTCCTCTCCCCAAGGGCCATGTGACAAACAGGGCTCCCTCTGATATTACCTCCACCCTTACTCTTATCTCAATTATTGGTGATTTTATCATTGGTCAAGATGATCCTACAATCTCCTCCATTCTAACCTCAAATAAACCTTTTCTGCTCTCCTCCTCAGCTATTCACTCCCACAGTCATACCAAAACAGTGCTGTTCTATAGAACTTCTGTGATGATGGCAATCTTCTCTATGCTGTCCAACATAGTAGCCACTAGCCACCTATGGGTGTGGTGCACCTGAAATGTGCCTAGTACAACTGAGGAATTGAACTTTTGATTTTATTTAATTTAAATTTAAATAGTCATTGGACAATGAGGCTGTAGACCTCATCATCACCAATAATTGTAATATTATTCAAATTGTTTTTCTAGTTTTCCATTCTTTGATTACTTTCTTCTTTCCTTTCAGTTCACCTTTTCAATAACCCCAATAGAATATTTCTTTAGATGTGATAAGGTTTTCCAGTTTATTGACCCTATTAATTTTTTTACGGCCACCACCCTTGACATGCTCTCGCACGTTTCTTTACCTAGTGCAGATTCTGTGGTTAATTATGATCATCTTTCCCCGGCACTACCTGACTCCCTGGGCCCACTCTTTTTCTGCAAACATGTATGAGATGAAGCCAACCATCTCCCTGTCCTGTGCCTACACAATCAGGGAGCATGGCTGGGACAAAACCAACAACCATGAGGCACGGACTTAATTTATATTTCTGACCACATATCTCAACTGGACTGATTTCCCAATAAATTTCTCTAGGATATTTGCATTTATATTTTCTGAGTTGAATAATTTACACCACCCCCTCTCCAAATGTTATTTAGGTTGGAATAATTTGTGTCAGAAATGAAACCTGAAAAAGAACACTATTGGAAGGGATTGACGATTCTTGGCACTGGTCTGCAGGACCCACTTGAGCCCTTTGAGCTCTTTGCTTCCAAGGCTCACCTTTTCTGCCCTGCTGAGTCTTCCCTCAGGCTGAGCCTCCCTATTTTTTGTACTATTTGATATTACTTGGGATCTGGTCTGGATCACACAACCTTAATAAAGGACCATACATCTCTCTCTGGATGACAAAAAGACTTTTTGTCTTTTCTGGTAAGTGCTTTCTTATACAAAGATGTGTGTCTTTCTGAATTGAGTTCTCTTGTTTTCTACAAGGTGAGCCTTGGAAGCAAAGAGCTCAAAGGGCTCAAGTGGGTCCTGCAGACCAGTTCTAAGAATCAACAATCCCTTCCAATAGTGTTCTTTTTCAGGTTTCATTTCTGACATGATTATTCCAACCTAAATAACAAACTTTTGGAGAGGAGGTAGTGTAAATTAGTATTTCTACAAGAGAACTCAATCTGTGAGGCATGTCTTTTTTGGTTTGTGGAATTCATTTAATACATTGATCAGCATTCATAGGATACGATTTTTGTGAACACTCTTATACTGGTTCTTTTTGATTTGGTTTGACTCTTTTCTTGTTTCTGAAGATCTTCTAAAAGCAAAAACAAACATTCTGGATGGTGGGTGCAGGACTGCTAATTAAAAGCCACTAGGGAAGTCACCACCATCTGAAACACCAGCCTAAACTCCTGATGTTCCCCAACAGGATTTATAGAATTTTCTTTGCTCTTGAGAGACTAATAAGAAACAGAATAGAATTCTCAAACATTAAGGTGTACCAGGTTTTCTGGGACTCCAGCTGTCTGCATATTACAGCCCACTCTTGAAAACATTTTAAAATTGACGAGCAAAATTATTTATTTCTATTTTTATTTTTTATTTTTGAGACAGTTTCATTCTGTCACCCAGGCTGGAGTGCTGTGGCACCATCTCAGCTCACTGCAACCTCCACATCCTGGGATCAAGTGATCTTCCCACTTCAGCCTCCCAAGTAGCTGAGATACAGGCATGTGCCACTGTACCCAGCTAATTTTTGTATTTTGGTAGAGATGGGGTTTCACCATGTTGGCCAGGCTGCTCTCGAACTCCTGGCCTCAAGTGATCCTCTCATTGCAGCCTCCTAAAGTGCTGGGATTACAGGCATGAGCCACCACACCCAACCCCTGATGAGCAAAATTAAATCAAGAAAAATTCGGAACTGAAATAATCAATATTCTAAAAACCTGCAATTGTAAAATTAACATGTAGAGTCTTCTAAGTTCTCTGTGTGTTTTTACTGCCAACTTTCAACCTGCTGACTTTTCTACTGGTGTTGTGATAAAACTCACTCCTTATGGCATTCTGGCCAAGATTTTTTTTTAAGCCTTAAAGGGCTTTCAAATTAATGGCTTTGCAAATTATAACAACTTCATAGTAACCAACAAGTTAGACACCTTTTAGAACTATAAATTTAGGGCCAGGTGTAGTGGCTCACACCTGTAATCCCAGCACTTTGGGAGGTCAAGGTGGGCAGATCACCTGAGGTCAAGAGTTCAAGATCAGCCTGGCCAACATGGTGAAACCCTGTCTCTACTAAAAATACAAAAATTAGCTGGGCGTAATAGCAGGTACCTGTAATCCCAGCTACTCAGGAGACTGAGACAGAAGAATTACTTGAATCCAAGAAGTGGAGGTTGCAGTGAGCCAAGATCACACTACTGCACTCCAGACTGGACAACAGAGCAAAACTCCATCTCAAAAAAAAACAACAAAAAACAAAGAACTATAAATTTAGATTTGCCTGACTAATAATTGCAAATGATAATGGAATGCTTAATTGAAAAAGTAGTAATCCAAAGGAAAATGAACTAGATAAATGTTTATAAAAGTTAGGCTCTCAGCCGGTCACAGTGGCTTATACCTGTAATCCCAGCACTATGGGAGATCAAGGCGGGCAGCTCATGAGGTCAAGAGATCGAGACCATTCTGGCCAACATGGTGAAACCCCATCTCTACTGAAAAAACACAAAAATTAGCTGGGCATGGTGGCACGTGCCTATAGTCCCAGCTACTTGGGAGGCTGAGGTAGGAGAATTGCTTGAACCCAGGAGGCGGAGGTTGCAGTGAGCCGAGATCGCACGACTGCACTCCAGCCTGGCGCCTGGTGACAGAGCAAGACTGTCTCAAAAAAAAAAAAAAAGTTAGGGTCTCACATCAAACAGGTCAAAATCTTGAGTTCACAGCCATGCTACAAGGCATCCCTGTCCAGCATAAAAATTTTACTTTTTCTGCCACACAGAGGCCAATGAGAAAATGCTGGAAAAAATTTGCTAAAACATTTCCCCTCCTGCATATGCTAATCAAGCAACCAGACCAGAAACCAAAAGATAGATTTGTTACTAGTTCAAGATTACTTGGAGATTTTGTTTTTCTTATACAATTCAGCCATGGTTTTTTTTTCCATGTTTCAAAAATGTAAACATAGAAAATTTAACCCTAAACTTTAAAATTTAAAAAGGGCAAAAAGGGGGTGGGGGTGAAAGAAGCTTTTAAAAATCAAACTGCCATGGAAACTGCTTTCTCCAAAATTTTGGTTCACAGGCTTCATTAGAATACCTATAGGGAAAACAAAGTTAAGCCATATGAATAGGTTCCTATTTTGTCTGAAATATAATTTAGATTCAACTGTCTTTTATAAACCAGTGAGCCTGTGTTACTGTCTCATGAAAAAAATTCTAAAATGAAAGCTGTATGATCTCTCTCTCTCTTTCTTTCTATGCGTGTGTGTGTGTGTGTTTGTGTGTGTGTTTGGATGTGTTTATGTAAGTATACATGTATTATATGTTTTGTTTGCATGGTAAAATCTGACATAGCCAGAAATCTCTTAAATTTTTTTATGTAGATTGACTTAGATAAACAAAGGTATATTAACCCACATGTTTTTTAGTTCATGTGACTTAAGTAAATATTTAATAAATATGCTAATTTTAAAATTATGTGTAAAATTTTAAAATGTGTTCAAAATTGTCAGTATACATGTTTGCCTGGGTTTACTAATCAGACAGCTTTATATTTGTCCCTAAAGATGTTTAAGGTGTCAGAGTTTGACACAAAAATTACAGAGCTATAAACCCAACCTATAACAGAATTATCTTTGTTTGTGCAATTTTTATAAATAAAACCAATTTAATATTCTTGGTTTAGTGCAAATAGCTGTATCTTCTGAGTTATCTGCAAAATACCCATATATTTAAGGTTCCTACTGAGGTCAACACTTGATATTCACAGGCTGTAAAAATGGTTATCAAGAAAATAACTTGAAATAATGATTAGTTTGTCTAAGATTCCATCTCTTGTAAGTATTGTAGGTAAGCCCTAAAAATAAATAAATAAGTCAAATATAAGCTAGAAAATGCATATAAATTAACTTTTTAATGTAATTTGACATCTTAAACTTATGTTAAATTAAATAATATATACCCACTAAATGTCTGGGTTACTTTCAAATAAGACTAAAAAATAATAAAACGAATTGCTGAACAGAAATATGAGTTTGTTCTTGGCTTCTTAAACTTTATAGAAAGCCTAATATATTTTAGTCTCTTAACATACATTTTTAAACTATGGGGAAACATGTTTCTAAAAATTATAAAATGGCTCTCATTTATAAAATACTGATATGTAACAGACAATTCAAGATTTCTTGTTTCCAAGGTTTTCACCACAATTTAAGTTTATTAAGAGTTAAAAATTCTAATTAATATATAATCAGCATACAAAATGTGCCAAAAATGTAAGATGTGTTTTTGATGAGAAAAATATATATTCTACTCTCTATTGAGTTCAATTTTTTAATATATATTTACCACCCACATATGAGTGAGAACATGAGTAATCTGTCTTTCTGTGCCTGGTTTATTTCACTTAATGCCTTCCAATTCTCTCCATGTGATTGTAAGTGACAAAAAAAATCATTCTTTTCTATGGCTAAGTAATATTCCATTGTGTATAGGTATAACATTTTTTATCCTAAGTTAAGCTTTTTGACCTAAAATTAACTTTGGAATTTTGCAGTTGGGCCTTTGGAGTATTCCACAGGACATAACTCCCATCTTGTATAGATATTGAATGATTAGGCTTATTTGTTATATTGTGTGGAGAATATTGTCAAAAGATAAGTGAAATTAGATCTTCTCAGTTACATTTATGGATATGTTATTAATATAAATGTCCCAAACATTACATAAATTCATAAACATGCAATATGTTATCACTCATAATTTCAATTATGTTAAATCTTTTTCTAAAGTTACATTTGTATGGCTATATTAATGTATTTAAAAGATTACATGCAATTTATAAAAGTCTGATGGTGCTGTGATGCTGTCAGTCATGATTCTGGTTATTATCTTAAAATGCTATTTGTAACAGAAAAAACAGGCCACAGTGAGCCTCTCATCCCGTCAGTGGTCAGCCACACCAGCATTTCTAATGCCACAGTTTACACCAACAGAATCTGAGACCTGGTTCATTAAGTGAGGATCCACATGGGACATCCACCACATGGGAGGCAACCAAAGGTGCCCTGTTAACAGACTCTGTGGCAAACTATCACAACCACAACTAACAAAATTGTAGTGGGCTGATGCTCATTTGATGACGTGAACAAGTGTACCAGAAGTGTACCAGTAGTGAAAACAAGGATGGAACTAGCCCTCTACTTAGGGGTTTCATGAACACTAACATACAGGTGAAACTGAGCTAATGCAATTTTGCTAGAAATTAGACATGACTGATGAACGCCAGTGCCTCCATACCCACGAATGGGTCACTGAGCAATAAAGCAAGGGAAGTGGTGCTGTATGCACCCAAGGGCTATCTCTTTCTCTGTGTGATCTGGGGGTGACTCAAACACAGGATGGGTAATGTCATGTCTGGAAAGCTGGCAGATGGGGGATCCTGCATATTGGGCATACTGGGGGGTGCCCCTAGATAGCACCCTGGGAATGAACCATACCTTTGGTCCAGCAACCTAAAGCTATACACCAGGCTTACTAAGGACCTACCAGAAGGTGTGACTGATTTTGGGTTTATGTCCTTTATGAGATCTTTGCTATCATACATAGGAGTCAGTGCTCATAAAAAAAAAAAAAAAAAAAAAAAAAAAAGGGATAGGAAACTCATCTCTGACCATGGCAAATATTTCTTCCTCCACTGTCACTGCCTTGGCAGCCCAACAGGCATTCCTCCTGTCCTTTGTGAAGATTGTCTTAGGCAAAAGAATTACTGTAGACTTTCTTTTTGCCCAACAGGGAGAAGTGTGTGCAACTGCCAACACTTCCTGCTGTACCTGAATAAACAGAAGAAGTAGAGGATGTCTAAAAGCAAGCCCACTTGCTTCAGCACATGGGGCCACCTGAAGGATGTTTCTTTGACATATTTAGCAACCTCTTACCTGAATTGCTGGGATTATGGGATCAGTCACTGCTCCAGACAGGCCTGATCATCCTGCTTTCTGTAGCAGTACTTCTGGGTTTACTGAAAAGAATTCTGGCTATGGCTCAACAATGTCACACTAAGATTATTAGTCAAGGCTTTATATCAACCTGATGAGACAAAGCTTAAACTCTGAATCCAGGTAGATTGGTGGACATATGAAACAGACTAGTTGTGCTAAGAGGAATGTGTCAGTCGGGAGGTGAACCGCAGGACAGTCCTCCAGAAAGCCTTGGTCCAACCCAGTTCTTCCCCTTGATCACTTGTAGTTCCCAAGAATAATGGCAGATTGTATTGGGAATGTGACTGCCTGAGATTGTATTGGGAATGTGACGGAAGAAATGGCTGCAACAGCCCAGGCTCTGTTCATCTGTTCCTTGCCAAACAAGATACCTTTCAATGCTTTAGCTCATCAATTCCTGTTTCCCTGGAGAAAGAAAACCTAGGGCAGGCCACTTTTTGGGGTCCCTCAGTTACAGTGCAGGTGGGGCACATGCAGATGAGACTCCATCCACCCCTGGAAGCTTTCTTAAGCCTTGGGTGACTGGCTAATGACAAATCCAATGTTTCTGTTGTCCCTTCCTGCATAGCTGTAAGTAATGAATCTACTTCATGTAACATGTTGCATATGAATACATTTTGTCCCACTAAACTTAGATAAGTTGATAACCAGTACATGATGAATCTGCTTCATAGCTAACAAATTGAATAACCTAGATGAAATGGACAAATTTCTAGAAACATAAAATTTGCCAAACTAAATCACATAAAACAGAAAATCTGAATAGACCCATAACTAGTAAGGAGATCAAAACAGTAATCATTTTCATGGGTTAAAAAGAAAAGTCAAAAATGAAATGAAAATTTAAAAACCAGTAATCAGAAACTTGAAGTAAAGTAAATTTTAGGATGGGCATGGTGGCTCACACCTGTAATCTCAGCACTTTGGGAAGCCAAGGTGGGAGGATCACTTGAGGTCAGGAGTTCAAGACCAGCCTGGCCAACATGGTAAAACTTCATCTCTATTAAAAACACAAAAATTGGCCAGGTGTGGTACCGCACACCTGTAATCCCATCTACTCAGGAGGTTGAGGCAGGAGAATCACTTGAACCCAGGAGGTGGAG
Source organism: Sapajus apella (assembly GCF_009761245.1). Taxonomy (NCBI): domain Eukaryota; kingdom Metazoa; phylum Chordata; class Mammalia; order Primates; family Cebidae; genus Sapajus; species Sapajus apella. The sequence continues at coordinate 3,415,571 of NW_022436963.1, forward strand.
GTTGCAGTGAGCTCAGATTGCACCACTGTACTCCAGCCTGGGTGACAGAGCGAGACCCTGTCTCAAAAAATATATATACATTTTAGAATACATTTTTTCCTTTTCTTCCCTACCCCTCTCTAGTTTTGGATAATTTCTCTATGTCTGCAGGAAATGTCATTGGGATTTTGACAGGCATGGCATTGAAGGTCCAGAAAGTAAAGCTCTGGACCTGATGGTTTCACTGGTAAGTTCTACCAAACATTTAAAAACAATTAACAGTAATTATTTTCAAATTTAAAAAAAAATGGAGAGAATGGAATATTTCCAGCTCATTTATAAGGCCAGAATTGCCCTGATACCAAAGACAGACAAAGATGCTACAGAAAAGGAAAACTACAGAATAATATCCTTGATGAATATTGATATAAAAATTCTCAAAAAATGCTAGCAAACAAAATTCAATAGCAGATGGGTGCAGTGGCTCATGTATCTAACCCCAACACTTTGGAAGGCCAAGGAGGGAGGATCAGTTGAGGCCAGAAGTTTGAGGCCAGCCTGGGCAATACAGTAAAACCTCATCTCTACAAAAAAAATTTTTTTAATTACCCAGGCATGGTGGCACATGCCTGTAGTCCCATCTAGTCAGGAGGCTGAGGTGGGAGGATTGCTTGAACCTGGGAAATCAAGGCTGCAGTGAGCCATGAATGTACCACTGCACGCCAGCCTAGGTGATGGAGCAAAACCCTGTCTCAATAAATAAATAAATAAATAATTCAATAGCACATTAAATGGAATATATTCCATGATCAGGTAGGATTTATTCCTGGAATGCAAGGATGGTTCAATATATGAAACTTGCTCAATATAATATACCATATTAACAAAATGAAGGCGTAAATGCATAATCATCTGAATTTATGCAGAAAACAAAATATCTGACAAAATTCAACACGCTTTCATGATTAAAACACCACCACCACAATATGAATAGAAAGAAATTACATCAACATAATAAAGGGTATATGGGAAAAGCCCACAGCTAATAGATGGTGGCAGCCAAAGCAACTTTATCTTGGATACTAATTTACCATGTTCACTTCTGACTAACCCCTAGTTCCAGGAATGCTTCTGATATGGTTTGGCTCTGTGTCCCCACCCAAATCCCCATGTGTCAAGGGTGGAACAAAGTGCAGGTAATTGCATCATGGGGCAGTTTCCCTTATGTCATTATTGTGATAGTGAGTCTTACAAGATCCAATGGTTTTATAAGCATCTGGCATTTCCCCTGCTTGCACTCACTCTGTCCTGCCACGCTGTGAAGAAGGTGCCTGTTTCTCCTTTGCCTTATGCTTGATTGTAAGTTTCCTGATGCCTCCCCAGCAATGCAGAACTATGAGTCAATTGAAACTCTTTCTTTTATAAATTACTCAGTCTCAGGTATTTCTTCATAGCAGCATGATAACAGACGAACACAGCTTCTAAGATTTCTACTTTATCTACTTTTACTGTAAATCCTGCCTTAAGGCAGATTCACATAGCATTGTTGCCTTTTGCTAAGGGGTTGACTTCAATCATCCTACATATTCCTTCCCTGTGGCAGATAAGCCCTGGATCTGGAGGGTGATGGTGCAGGGATCCACCATCTTATCTTGCTGCTACCTGAGACAAAGACATGGCTTCTGCTTTTAAGGCCATATTAAATGTTTCTAAAAAACTGGATATGTCAGCCTCTTTCTTCAACCTCTCAGCTTCCTCAGACTTTGGGGACAGGTTTGCGCAGACCTGTTCACCACAGAACATATCCTCAAAAGCGAAAGACAGAAAACTTTTCCTCTAAGATCAGGAACAAGGCAAAAATGACTGCTTTCACCACTTCTATTCAGCATAGTATTGGAAGTTCTAGCCAGGGCAATTAGGCAAGAAAAAGAAATAAAAGGCATCCAGATTGGAAAGGAAGGTGTAAAATTATCTCTGTTCACATACGATATGATTTTATATGTAAAAACCCCTACAAATTACACACACACACACACACACACACACACACAAACTTAGAACTAATAAATGAATTTGGCAAAGTAGTAAGATACAAAATCAACACACACAAAAATTAGTTGTATTTAAGGAATAAAAGACTAAAGAAATGAATAAATATTTTTAATTAAAAAATTTTAAATCAGTTGCACTTCTGTACACTAACAATAAATAATACAAAAAGGGAAAGTAAGAAAACAATCCCATTTACAATACCATCAAAAAGATTAAAATACTTAGGGATACTCTTACCCAAGGAAGTGAAAGACATGAACTTTGAAAACTACAAAGTGTTGCAGAAAGAAACAAAAGAAGGCACAAATAAATGTAAAGACATCCTATGAGCATGGACTACAAGACTTTATATTGTTAAGAAGCCAGTACTACCCAAAGGGATCTACAGATTCAATGCCATGCCTATCAAAATCCCAATGACATTTCCTGCAGAAATAGAGAAATTATCCAAAACTAGAGAGGGGTAGGGAAGAAAAGGAAAAAATGTATTCTAAAATGTATTTTTTTTTTTGAGACAGGGTCTCGCTCTGTCACCCAGGCTGGAGTACAGTGGTGCAATCTGAGCTCACTGCAACCTCCACCTCCTGGGTTCAAGTGATTCTCCTGCCTCAGCCTCCTGAGTAGATGGGATTACAGGTGTGCAATACCACACCTGGCCAATTTTTGTGTTTTTAATAGAGATGAAGTTTTACCATGTTGGCCAGGCTGGTCTTGAACTCCTGACCTCAAGTGATCCTCCCACCTTGGCCTCCCAAAGTGCTGAGATTGCAGGCGTGAGCCACCATGCCCATCCTAAAATTTATATGGACTCTAAAGAGACCCCCAAATAGCCAAAATGATACAGAAAAAAGAAGAGCAAAGTTGGAGATCTCATACTTCCAAATTTCAAAACTTATTACAAAGCTACAGTAATCAAACAGTGTGGTACTGGCATAAATACAGATCTCTAAGCCAGTAGAACAGAAGAGAGAGACCAGAAATAAACCTTCATGGATATGGCCAAATGATTTCCAACAAGGGTCCCAAGACATTCAGTAAGGAAAAACAGTGCCTTCAACAAAGGGTGATAGGAAAACTGATATCCACATGCAAAAAATGAAGAGGCATCCTTATCTTACACCATATACAAAAATTAACTCAAAATGGATCAAAGACCTAAATGTAAGAGATGAAGCTATAAAACTCTTAGAAGAAAACATAGAGGAAAATCTTCATAACACTGAATTTGGGAAGGATTTAATTAGATATGATACCAAAAGAACCAGCAACAAAGAAAAAAAAATTGGTGAATTCAATTACACCAAAATTTAAAACTTCTGGCCAGGGACGGTGGCTCATGTTTGTAATCCCAGCACTTTGGGAAGCTAAGGCAAGTGGATCACTTGGGGCCAGGAGTTCAAGATAGTATGGCCAGGAGTTCAAGATAACATGGTAAAACCCCGTCTCTACTAAAAATACAAAAATTAGCTGGGTGTGGTGGCATGTGTGTAATCATAGCTACTCAGGAGGCTGAAGCAGAAGAATCACTTGAACCCAAGATGTGGAGGTTGCAGTGAGCCAAGATCATACCACTGCACTCCAGCCAGGTGACTCTGCCACAGAGAATGACTCTGTCTAAAAAAAAAAAAAGAAAAGAAAAGAAAAGAAAGAAATTTAAAACTTTTGTGAGTCAAAAGACAAAAACAACAGAGTGAAAAGCAATCCACAGAATGAGAAAAATCTTTATAAATCATATATCCTATAAAGTATTAAAAGCCTACAACACACTAACAAGACCAAAAACCCCAATTCAAAAATGGGCAAAGAATGTGAATAGACATTTCTCCAAAGAAAATATTACATTGCCAATAAGAGCATAAAAAGATGTTTTTCATCACTAATCATTAGGAGAATGCACATCAAAAACACAATGACATGCCACTTCATACCCATTGGGAGGACTATGATGAAAAAAGCAGAGATAACAAGTGTTGATGAGGATATGGAGAAGTTGGATAGTTTGTGCACTGCTGGTAGCAATGTACGTAAAATGTTACAGTTGCTATGGAAAACAGTATGGCAGCTACTGCATAAATTCAAAATAGCTGGTGTGCCGATAGTCCCAGCTACTCAGGAGGCTGACAGGAAGATCACTTGGGTCCAAGAGCTCTGGGCTGTAGTGCCCTATGCCAACCAGTTGTCCACACTAAGTTTTACATCAATATGGTGACCTCCTAGGAGCAGGGCACCACCAGGTTTCCCTAGTAGGAGTGAACCATCTCCCATTGGAAATGGAGCAGGTCAAAATTCCTGTGTTGATCAGTAGTGGGATTGCACCTGTGAATAACCGCTGCACTCCAGCCTGAGCAACATAGTGAGATCTTGTCTCTTAAAATAACAGTAACAAAAAAATAAAATAAAGTAAAAATAGAATTACCATATGATCCAGCAATTCCACTTCTATGTATATACCCAAAAGAATTGAAAGCAGCGTCTTGAAGAGATATTTGCACATCCATGTTCATAGCAGCATTATTCAAATAGCCAAAAGGTGAAAGGATCCAGTGTCCATCCATGGATGAATGAATAAAATGTAGCACATACATACAATGGAATATTATTCAGCCTGAGGAAGGAAAATGTGACACATGCTACAATATGGATGGCTCTTTAGGACATGATGCTAAGTGGAATAAATCAGTCACAAAAAAACAAACACTGTATGATTTCATTCATATGAGGTACTTAGAGTAGTCAAATTCATAGAGACAGAAAGTAGAATGGTGATTGTCAGGGGCTAGGGGAGGGAGGACTGGGGAGGTATTGTTTAATGGGTACAATGTTTCAGTTTTGCAAGTTAAAAAAAGTTCTGGGGTTGGATGCGGGTGATGGTTGCACAGCAATGTGAATGTACTTAATTCCACTGAACTATATACCTAAAATGGTTAAAATAGTAAATTTTATGTTATGTATATTTTAACACCATGTTTAAAATAAATCCTTAAAATTTATTTTAAGAGGCTGGGCACAGTGAGTCACACCTGTAATCCCAGCAACTTCACAGAGACTATGGCAGGAGGAATGCTTGAAGCCAGGAGTTTGAGACCAGCCTGGGCAACATAGTGAGACCCCATCTCTACAAAAAATTTTTAAAAATTAGCCAGGTGTGGTGGTGGGCACCTGTGGTCTCAGTTACTTGGGATGCTAAGGCAGCAGGAAAGAGTTGGAAGCTGCAGTGAACTATGATTGAACCACTATACTTCACCCTGGGCAACAGAGCAAGACCCAGTCTCCATGAATGAATGAATGAATGAAGAAATAGCAAAGGATGACACAGTCTTCCATGCTGCACAACTACAGGGGCTTCCATTTACAGAGTCTCCCCAGAGTTGGTTGACCTGGTGACCCTGAAGCCCAACTCTCCTACCTATGACAGACATTGCTAATCAATCACAGGTCCTACTCATCCAAGATGGCTCTCAGAATCTTTCTCCATATGGGACCCCAGACAACCCCTGCTGATTCCTCAGAGTTGACTTGTGACATGCCTAGTATTTCCCATCATTATCTCAAACAATGACCTCCTGAAAATACATCTGGCAAAGAGAGCTGGGGACAAAGATATAGCAGACCTGGTCATTCTTTTAATGGAAGGGGTATGCATTGTTGCACCTTACAAGCCTGTGAGCCCAGAGAGATTTCAAGTTGAACATTAAGTTGGTTTTCTTTGAGTTCGTAGTGGCCCTCAATAAAGCCACGGGAATGGCAGCTGTGCCAGCGCCAATAGACCTGGATGATGCGGACAGCATTGAGCAAACGACAGTAACACCGGCGGACATGCCACATGCGGACCCAGGACTGCAACCTGACTGCTGCCCACTCCTGCTGCACATAGAACTCCAACACCATCCTCCGCCTCTTTGCCAGCAGCTTCGCCAGCACCTGCCTCCACCAGCACTGAATGATCCAAGCCCTGAGGGCTGCATGCAGCAGTGTGCGTCGCACCAGCGTGCCCCGCCACCAGGCCTGGATGAAAACAGCCGCTGACCTTTCTGTCATGATGATCTTCTCTTTTGGGCCTTGCAAGAGAAAACAGAGAACACTCGGTATGCCAGGAAGGATCCCTGATCCTCTATCAGTGATGGAAGCTCAGTATGGGGCGGGACAACAGCTGAACCCAGGAGACCAGGCAGGTGTCCCCCCTCTGCCACCCACAGGTTAGTGGACGTGCTCACCTCACCTTGACCTCTGAGTCCCAAAGTCCCCATCTGCAAAATAGGTGTCCATCTGCCCTAGCTACCTCACCTCATTTTCCATGGACCTTGCTGGCCAGTCTAGAGCAAGAACACTGTGACTCTGAGGTAAAAGAGCTACCATCTACCTGGGATCCATGCCTCTCCCCTTCAGAGCCCTCCCACCTGCTGGAGAGGTGGTGTCCTTTGCTCCCCTGCCCTCTTTACTCTGACTTCAGGTCAAACCCACAAGCTGCTGTGGTCCCTCCTCCTCACCAAAGCAGTAACAGATTCCTCTACCTCACACACATGGTGAACAGCTTGAACTTCAGCTGTGCATACATCAGTACAAACATGCACACTCCACACACTAACAAACATTTTAATTCCTGCCCCTTGGTCCCTGCATTCCCCCACAGTCCCCACTTGCAGCCCCCAGTCCTGTGTGGTCTGGGATCACACCCCTCTGCCCTGCTCGTTGCCACAATCTCCACTCTGTATCTCAGCCAGACTCACATCTCTCTGCCTAACAAGAAATTGGGGGAAAGAAACAGCCAATCCCCATTCATTCCAGCTCTGCATACGCTGACGTTTCACCTGTTTTTCTGGGACACTCTGATTGATGTCAGGTAATGAGGACAAATGCCCATTTCCCTCAGTGAAGCCACTCTTCGCACAATAAATTACAGGGCCATAGGTCTTTGAGTCACTCTGCTGGACCACAAGGGTCAGAGATGTCACTAGTTAATGCTCTCTGGACCCAGCTACTCACGGAGTTGGGGGTAAGGGTGTGGCCAGGTAGGGGTGAGGGTGTTGGCGATGGAGTCGCTTCCCTCTTCTCCCCTTTGTTCCTTCCAGCTCTTTTCTATCGATGTGATTTCATCATTGTCTTTGATGATCATTTAAAACAGCTTGCTATCCTTCTGGAATCAGAGTGTATGGGGGGAAATAGGGGAGAAAGTAAAAGGTGCTCTCCCGACTACTAGGTGCCAAGTCAACCACGGTTCTCACTGTTTCTAGATTCAGCTTCCTGGCTTTCTCTAGGACTTCAGACATAGAGGGGGGTCCTGTCATGAGTAACTGTGGGGAATTTACCCCCTCCTCAGAAAGCTACTGTGGTTCTGACTGCCTCTTACAAAACATCTAATTGGGGACACGTGGTAAAATCCCCACAGGTCTGCACTTTACTAAATTACCCATGGCTAGGGGCTCGATGGTTCCATCACCCTCCGGTCCGCACTCCTGCGATCACCACTCCAGCAGGAAGAGTGGAGGAGGGGAGGGACCTGTGATGTCATAAGGGCACCTGTGATGCAGGCACCAGAATGGCTTCCAGTATATGAGCCTCTTCTAAGAAAAACCTATGCTGGGCGTGGTAGCTCATGCCTGTAATCCCAGCCCTTTGGGAGGCCAAGGTAGGTGGATCACCTGAGGTCAGGAGTTCAAGACCAGCCTGACCAACATGGCAAAACCCTGTCTCTAATAAAAATACAAAAATTAATTAGCCGGGTGTGGTGGCATGCGCTATAAGCCCAGCTACTCAGGAGGCTGAGGCAGGAGAATTGCTTGAACTCGGGAAGTGGAGGATGCCATGAGCTGAGATCACGCCATTGCACTCCAGCCTGGGCAGCAAGAGTGAAACTCCATCTCAAAAAAAAACAAAAAACAAAAAAAAACTTCTGGCGGGGTGTGGTGGCACAAGCCTGTAATCCCAGCACTTTGGGAGGCTAAGGCTGGTGGATCACAAGGTCAAGAGATCGAGACCATCCTGGCCAACATGGTGAAACACCGTCTCTACTAAAAATATAAAAATTAGCTAGGCATGGTGGTGCACACCTGTAGTCCCAGCTACTCAGGAGGCTAAGGCAGGAGAATCGCTTGAACCTGGGAGGTGGAGGTTGCAGTGAGCTGAGATCGCACCACTGCACTCCAGCCTGGTGACAGAGTAAGACTCCGCCTCAAAAAACAAACAAAAAGAAAACCTAGAAGACCCCAAGTACTAATCCATTGACATAAAGGTGTATAATGCTGATTATTAAAATCTGGCTGGTATTCATTAAGTGGCTTTTAGCTCCTTTAAACACTAGTATTCCAAATAACTATTAGAATGGGTTTGCTCTCTATGTACAAATATAGAAAAGTACAAGATTTAGTAAGTGAAACAAATCAAGATGAAAGGCAAGGCGATCCCAATATAAGCACACATTTATACACATGTGTTGTAAAGGCATTATTTTAAAGAGGGGGAGTAGGAGGATGTACATGAAACTAACAATGATATCTCTGATGAGGACAGTGGAATTGGAGGGACAAGACAAATTCCTTCACTGTGGCTAATCCCCCTGTGTCTGACCTATCTGCAGGTCAGTCTGCTTTCAGGCACCTGAAAGGACAGGACACACACAGGCCAGAAAACTCCATGAGGCCCCCAGGACTAGCCTGGGCTCCATCCAAAGCTCAAATGGGTTCAAGCGCTCTCCTGTCTTCCTCTGCCCCTCAGCACTTCGAGGCATCAGATAGATGACGGTGGCCACCACACAGACAGGGCCCCTTTCTGCCTGATCCCGGCCTCAGGGGTACAGCCCCAGAGGCCACGGAGGAGTGCACTTGGAATGTGTAGGGTGAGTATGGGAGAGACTGATGTGGATCTGTAGGGGGAATGTAGGGAAGAGGAGGAGATGCTTTGAGGCTGGGGAGTGTGTGGGTTTGGAGTTAATGGAATGAGGGAGTGGGGAAGATAGCAATAAGGTTGGGGTTGGGGAAATAGTAGGGTACAATGTGTGGGACAGCAAAGGAGCAGGAAGCATCTATTTGAAGATAAAGATGTTGGCCAGGCCCCCAGGAGACCTGCGTCAATTTAGTGCCTCCATCAGTCTAGCTCCAGAGTCAAGTGCTAGTCATCAAACTGCTAGTCACCATATTCCTGTCCATGGTAATAGCAATGCGGTGACATTAGCCCCACTTCACAGCTGAGAAAATGGAGGTGCAGAGATCATGCCTCACTCACCTCACCCTGTTTCATAGCTGGTCAGCTGTGAGGCTAATATTTGGTCCCACCTCTGTTCCACCCTGAGCCTTGGCTCTAAACCACCACATCATGCAGACTCCAGCATCTCCATGCTTTCCCACAGCTTCTGGTTGTCATCGTTTCTAGAAAAAATTCTGCCAAGAAACCTCCATCCTGAATCTTAAAAAATTAGCCAAGCAAAAGAAGCCAGACTCTGAGGAGGGCACACTGTGTGAATCCATGCATGTGCACTGAAGCAGGGACAGCTGTCGTCAGTGGGGACAGAGCAGTGGTTGCCCAGACTTTGGGATGGAGACTGAATGGAACTATGTGGATAATGGAATGTTCTAGGTTGGTTGGTTTCTTTCTTTCTTTCTTTCTTTCTTTCTTTTCTTTCTTTCCTTCCTTCCTTTCTTTTATTCCTTTCTTTCTTTCTCTTTCTCTCTTTCTTCTTTCTTCTTTCATTTTTTCTCAGGGTCTGGCTCTGTCACCCAGGCTGGAGTGAAGTGGCACAGTCATGTCTCACTGCAGCCGCAACCTCCTGGCCTCAAGCAATCCTCCAGCCTCAGCCTCCAGAATAGCTGGGACTACAGGTATACACCACCACACTCAGCTAATTTTTATATTTTTTTGTAGAGACAGTGTTTCACCATGTTGCCCAGGCTGTTCTCAAACTCCTGAGCTTAAGCAATCTGCCTGGCCTTGGCCTCCCAGAGTGCTGGGGTTACAGGCGTGAGCCACCACGCCTGGCCTAGAATGTCTTCATTTTGGTTGCCATGATGGTCGCACAAGTGTATAAACTTGTCTCCCAAAAAATCAATGAAAGGTACGTCTAAAATGGATGTATATGTTATGTGTATATAAATTATGCCTCAATACAAGTTTATTTAAATACCTCTACCCCTCTCTATTACAACACAGAGATCATCATACTAGGATCCAAGTATGTTTGGGTGGTAGGGGAAGGATAAACATCCCTGTACTCTAAGGGCACAGAAAAGATCCCGTTACTAGAGCTCAGTGGAACAAAGGGGTTGGAGTCTGGAAAGGAGGGAGACCCAGACAGGGAAGAGACCCAGGGGCTGGGGCATTGGTGGTTCTGATGGCTCTAAAGGCAGGGTGGGTGCTGGACATTGAGTGCCACCAGGACCAGCTCAGCCTCTAGCCAGTGGGCAGGGAGGAGGCACCGCAGGGGCTGAGGAGCAGAGGGAGACGCCATCCAAGGGGAGATTGGAGGGTGCGCTGGGTGAGGGGCCTGGGGTGAGCATGGTGGGTGAGCCTCCTGGAGCTGGGGTAAGGGATGCAGCACAGGGAGCAAGACACAGGCCCCTCAGGGCCACTGTGGGTGAGTACCGGCATCCTGGGGCACCATTCTCCCAACCCACCCCCACCGTTCTCCACCTCCTCCACCGGAGCTTCCCCCAGAGGTTCTCAGTGGTCCCCTTGAGGGAGGGCTGGAAAAGGGAGAAGAAAGCCGGGCTCAGCGAGGGTCCCAGTGGGACCACCCCTCCGCATGTGCTCCCAGCCCTGCGGCCTGCAGAGGAGGGAATGCAGGGCTCCTGGGAGTGGGCTGTGCTAAGGCGACCATTAGCCCCTGCCTCAGGCATTTCTTCTGCAGCATCCCCAGCCCCATCCCCAGATAAGTGACCCTCACATGCAGCCCCTGACACAGCAGCCTCCCAGGAAGACCCAGGAATTTACTTGGTGGATCCTGCACCTTGGGAAGCCCCATGGCCCCCTTTATAGATCTCCACCTGATCTATATCCACCTGTGGTCCCCACCTGATCTTATACAGTCACCTGCTTCCCGACTGGCCCCTTTCCTCACTGGTTCCTAGAGGGCAGAGCCTGAGCATTTTTCATGTTTGTGACCCCAGAGTCTGCAAAATAACAGGACATAATATGTGTAAAATAATTGTTCACTGAAACTATAGTGAGTTGATGAATGAATGGACTATCTAATCATAGCCCACATCTCTGAAGAGACCCAAAGCCTTCAGGGTCTGCATTTCTGGAGACAAATTCTGTCATTTCCTCCCCTGTCCCCTCTACCCTTGTAGGGGTGGGCATGGGCCTGGATGGACCTGGGCTGGTGCTGAAAGTCCCAGATCCAAGGTGAGGAGGCTGGGCACTTTGGGGCTGGAGGAGAAGGGTGACATGGGGAAGGCAAGGGAGAGAGAAATAGAGAAATCTGGGGGGAGGAGGCCAGGCACAGTGGTGCTGTCTGTAATCTCAGCAGCACTTTGGGAGACCGAAAAGGTGGGATAACTTGAGGCCAAGAGATCAAGGCAGCAGATCATGCTGCTATACTCTAGCCTGCACAACACAGCAAGACCCTGTAGAAGGAAAGCAGGAAGGAGGGAAGGAGGGAAGGAAGGAGGGAAGGAGGGAGGGAGGAAGAAACCTCGAGGGAGAAAACAGAGGGGAAATGTGGGGGCTTGGAGTCTGAGAGGGAACGGAGGAGCAGGGAGGAAGAAGGTGAGACAGAATGTGATTTTTCTTTTTCTTTCTTTCTTTTTTTTTTTTTTTTTTTTTTTTTTTTTGAGACAGGGTCTCACTCTGTCTCCCAGGCTAGAATACAGTAGTGTGATCTCAGCTCACTGCAGCTTCCACTTCCTGGGTTCAAGTGATTCGCATGCCTCAGCCTCTCAAGGAGAGCCTGTAATCTGAGCCACTGCGCCCGGCCAGAATGTGATTTTTCTAGGCTGCAACCAGTGAAAGTCCTGAACCCTCAGGGTCTCTCCACTAAAGAAGCTTGCTGCCCCCATTCTTCTGTCCACTGACTGTCCAGGGTCCCAGCCGAGAGTTCCTGGCAGGCAGGTTTTGAGAATAAGTCTAAGATCCTTTACTGCCCCAGCTAAGATCCTTGCTCCAGGGCTGTGGACACGGCAGTTGCCCACAAAATACTGTTTCTCTCTCCTTCCTAGTGGTCCCCAGCCCAATTCTGTCCTACCCTGGGTGACCAAGACACAACAGAAGCCCTGAGTGTGCCTCACCTGGAGACAGACTCTGGCCCAAGAGACACATTTGCTGTAACACTAGGCCCTGAGTATGGGAGATATGTAGAGTCTGTGTATTGCTGGCTTGGGGTATTGTAGGGTCATGGAAGTTCATAACTGGATAGTCTGGGTGGCAGGATGGCAGACTGGGGTATTCCTGAATTCTAATTCAGACCCTGTCTTATATTTGGTTCCCTAGAAACAGACTCTGAGATGGAGGGTTGCACACAGTTTAACTGGAGACTGCTAGGAGCACTTCTAAGGCAGTGAGGAGTGTACTATTGGGCAAAAGGAGAAGCTAATCTACAATGTATTGCACGTGAGGTCTCAACCAATCCTGTTGGGAGCTTGTCAGCTAGATGACTCTTCAGAATTGCTCCAATTCAGGGAAAGTTGAGGGAAAGGGGACTGGCCTTTGTATCCCACTGTGCTCGTTGGCTAGGGCTGCCATAACAAAGTACTGCAGACTGGGTAGCTATTAGGATCTGATTTTACCTCCACTCCCCAATTCATATGTCCAAACCTAATCCTCGCACCCAGGCTGGAGTGCATTGGCATGATCTCGGCTCCCCACAAACCCTTCAATCCTGGTTTCAAATAATTCTCCTGCCTCAGCCTCCCGAATAGCTGGGATTACAGGCATCCACTACCACGCCTGGCTAATTTTTGTATTTTTAGTAGAGGTGGGGTTCTGCTGTGTTGGCCAGGCTGGTCTCAAACCCTTGACCTCAGGTGACCTGCTCGCCTCAGCTTCCCACAGTGCTGGGATTACAGGCATGAGTTACCGCACCCAGCCTCGTTTTGTTTTTTAGACTCAAGATCTCACTCTGTCACCCAGGCTGGAGTGCAATGGTGCAATCATAGCTCACTGCAGCCTTGAACTCCTGGGCTGCAGCAATCCTCCCACCTCAGCCTCCATAGCTGGAGCTACAGGTGCACCCTGCCATGCTCAGCTAAGTTTTTTGTTTCTGTTTTTGTTTTAGAGGCAGATGCTCACTATGTTGCCCAGGCAGGTCTCAAACTCTTGGCCTCAGATGATCCTCCTGCTTCAGCCTCCCAAGTGGTTGGAATTATAGGTGTGAGCCATCACACCCAGCTCCCAGAGTGATAGTATTAAGAGATGGAACCTTTGAGAGGTGATTAGGTCATGAGGGCAGAGTCTTCATGAATGAAATTAGTGCCTCTACAAAAGGCCCCCAGAAAGCTGCCTTACCCCTTCTGCCATGTACAGAGAAAGTGGGCCCTCACTAGACATCAAATCTGATGGCATCTTGATCTTGGACTTCCTAGCCTCCGATAACAATGAAAAATAAGTTTTTATTGTTTATAAGCTACCCAGTTTATAGTATTTTCTTATAGCAGCCTGGACAAACTAAGACAGGGAACTAGAATAACAGAAGTTTAACTGGCTCACAGTTCCGGAGGTTAGAAATCCAAAATCAATGTGTCGGCAAGGCCATGCTCCTGAAACCTGTAGGAAAAGGACCTTTCCTTTCCTCTTCCTAGCTTTGGGGGATTTGCTGGCAATCTCTGGTGCTCCATGGCATGTAGATACATCACTCCAATCCTCTGTCTTCACATGGCATTCTCCCCGTGTCTTCACATATTCTTCCCCCTGTACACATCTGTGCCTGTGTCCAAATTTCCCTTTAACATAGGACACCAATCATATCAGATTAGGGCCCACCCAATGACCTCATCTTATTCATTACATCTGCAAAAACTCTATTTCCTAATAAGGTCAGTTTTTTAGGTATTGAGGGTTAGGACTTCAACATATCTTTTTGGAGGGATACATTTCAACCTATAACACCAACCACAAGCCAGTGATTAGCTGCAGGATTCCCCTTAGGAGAGGACATAATCTTGGTCAAATCTCTTCCCTATGGCCGAAGACAATTCCCAGTGGAAAACAGCAATGACCCAGCAGCAGCCAATATTCCCAAGAGATATGGGATGCGTCACCAGCTATGAAGATATACAACTGCATATCCACTGCAGCCCAACCCTTTATGCCACTCATTTCTACCTGCTTCTCATACTAAATTTTCACATCCAAAAATAGCTTCTGGCTGGGCGTGGTGGCTCACACCTATAATCCCAGCACTTTGGGAGGCCGAGGCAGGTGGATCACGAAGTCAGGAAATCGAGACCAACCTGGCCAACATGATGAAACCCCATCTCTACTAATATACAAAAAAATAGCCAGGTGTGGTGTTGTGCACCTATAGTCCCAGCTACTGCGGAGGCTGAGGCAGGCAAAATGCTTGAACCTGAGAGATGGAGGTTGCCGTGAGCCAAGATCCCTCCATTGCACTCCAGCCTGACATCAGAGCAAGACTCTATCTCAAAATAAATAAAATAAAAGTAGCTTCTTCAGGATTCTAGTTGTTCTTGTCTCCTAGGAAAACTTAAAAGAGAAGCTTTATGTCTTCACTATTGTGAATAGTGCTGCAACAAACATACACATGCATGTGTTTTTATGACAGAATGACTTATATTCCTTACAACCTAAATGCCCATCAATAGTACACTGAGAAAATCTGGTACACATACACCATGGAATACTATGCAGCCATAAAAAGAATGAGATCATGTCCTTTGCGGGAACATGGATGGAGCTGGGGTCTATTATCCTTAGCAAACTAACACAAGAACAGACAACCAAATACCATATGTTTTCACTCACAAGTGGGAGCTAAATGGTGAGAACACATGGACACACAGAGGGGAACAACAGATACTGGGGCCTATGGGAGGATGGAGGGTGGGAGGAGGGAGAAGATCAAGAAAAATAACTTACGGGTTATAGGTTTATTACCTGGGTGACAAAATGTACGAGAAACCCCCGTAACACAAGTTTACGTATGTTTAATAAACCTCCATGTGTACCCCTGAAGAAAGACAAGGGTCAAAAGGACAAGCTACAGTCCCATTGTTTACTTTGAGACCATTAGTCACACATCTTTTCCTCTTCATCCACTACCCCTTCTAGAGTCCTTTCCTGTTTGACTTGCTTCTCTGCTGTCCAGGCAGGCTACCAGTAAGAGGAAAGGGATTGGGTGCAGTGATGATCCAGATCTTCATCCCTGGCTATAATAATTCTCAGGCTATGATGGTTGTATGGGTTAATCTACCATTACACCTTGGCAGCAAAGCACCAAGAGATTTTTTCCAGTGAATTACCCAAGCCGAATTCATAGTCTTTCCTGCTCACCCCCACCTAGTGTAGCAGTAGGGGATCTTCTCCTAATGATCAGGTTTAATTGTTCCTGCTAACAGAGTGAATCCTTTCATTATAGGAGGATAAAGTGACCAAGTCACAGCCATAGCTTTATGTTTAGTGAGATTCTTACTGTGAGCCCTGATAAATGTCTCCCTTCCCTAGAATCTAGTACCTCCAATCAGATGTAAGAGCCTGAAGTTACAGGGACAGAATGCATGAATTCCCAAGTGAATAACTGGAGGGGTGGTCACAGGTCCACTACCACGCCACACATTGGTTCCTGTTAAGGACTCAGCACTGTGTAATGGACATTGACTTGGGGCATGGTTGGGTATTCGACAACTAGTAGGTCAATACAGCCCACTGCCTGTTTTTGCACATCCTGCAAAGAATACTTTGTACATTTTTCAGTGATTGGAAAAACTCAAAGAATATTATTTCATGACATATGAAAATTATATGAAATTCAAATTTCTGTGTCTATAAAGTCTTATTGGAACATTACCATGCTTATTTGCTTATATATTGTCTATCGCCACATTGGCGCTACAATGACAGAATTAAGTAGTTGTGAAGGGGAGTATATGGGCACTCTCCTCACTTCCACTGCTGCTCAGCCCACAAAAATCACAGAGGTGCAGTTATAGTTAAACAGTGTTTTGTGCACTGCATATAGATACATAGTGCTGTACTGTGACCTATTTTTTAATTACCAGTGCATGCCCATCACATCAAAATAAGAAGAAAAGAGAGAAGCAGACTTTAAGCGTTGCACTTTTAAGACAATAGCAGGCCGGGCACAGTCGCTCACACCTGTAATCCCAGCACTTTGGGAGGCTGAGGCGGGCAGATCACGAGGTCAGGAGATCAAGACCATCCTGGCCAACATGGTGAAACCCCGTCTCTACTAAAAATACAAAAATTGGCTGGGCATGGTGGTGGGCACCTGTAATCCCAACTACTCAGGAAGCTGAGGCAGGAGAATAGCTTGAACTCGGGAGTCAGAGGTTGCAGTGAGCCGAGATCATGCTACTGCACTCCAGCCTGACAACAGAGTGAGACTCTGTCTCAAAAAAAAAAAAAAAGACAATGGCAAAGTATTGTATCTATTGTGCAATTACACTACAGCTGTGCTAAAAGTGTACAGTGTTATGCATCGACATTGCCGGACTAAGCACTCCACCATATTCCTAACTTACAAGAAATCAATAATCATAAAATTTAGACATTTTAAATGGCATGTCTCATTATAGTAGAATTTCTTTACAGAAACTAAAAAATGAAAATGAGACTGTAAGAGAAGGTTTCCAAATTGCTCATTTGTTAGCCAAGCAGGGAAAGCTTATTACCAGTATTGAGTTAATTAAATCATATTTGATTGCAGCAGCTGAAGAAATGTGTCCAGAGAAAATAAACATTGGTAGCCTTTTTTGTTGCTGTTGTTGTTTTGAGGCAGACTGTCACTCTCACCCAGGCTGGAGTGCTGTGGTGTGATCTTGGCTCACTGCAACCTCTACCTCCCAAGTTCAAGCAATTCTCCTGCCTCAGCCTCCTGAGTAGCTGGGATTACAGGCATGTGCCACCACATCCGACTAATTTTTGTATTTTTAGTACAGATGGTATTTCACCATGTTGGCCAGGCTGATCTTGAATTCCTGACCTCAGGTAATCTGCTAGTGTTGGCCTCCCAAAGTGCTGGGATTACAGGTATGAGCCACCGCCCCAAGCCCATTGTTAGCCTGTCAATGAGAATAACTGCTCAGAGAGTCAAAGACATGAGTAACAACATCAAAAGTCAAATAAACAACAAGGCAAATGATTTCAAGTAGTTTTTCTTGGCTTTTAATGAGTTGACAGATGTACCAATACAGCTCGGCTGTTGCTTACTGAAGGGTAACTGCCAAGTTTGAAGTGACTGAGAAATTAACCTCTATGTGTATGAAACAAACATGGATGAGAATATTTGTTGAAGAAATTGAAAAAATGCTAATTCAACACAACCTGAAAATGGAAAGTGCCAAGGTGTGATAAATCTGATAGTAGTGAAAATATGTGTGGGGCCAAAGAAAGGCTTAGTTGAAAAAACAAAGCTTATGAAAATGTAGGTGCTTAAAGCCTATTATTCATCTGTAAAATCAATCCTGTTACTGAACCAGTAGTGTCAATGGTAAACTTCACATGGTATCATTGACTGAACCATCATCAGTTCTACGAACTTTTGTGATAAACAGAAGCTAGATATGCTGATTTGCCCAACCACACAGCAGTTTCATGGCTTACCAGTGATAAGGTTTTACTGAGAGCTTTAAAGTTCAAGGTTGAGGTTGAAATTTTTCTGAATGAGAAAAACTACCTTTAACTACTATTATCAAATAACACTATAAATAAGTGAATAGCACTATAAATAAGTTTTTGCTGCAGTCTTTATGTTCCTTAATGAATTAAACCTGAAGTTAAAGGGCAAAACAAAACTTATACATAGCACCTATACTATGGTAAAGTCAAGTTGGCCACAATTTTGAATCATAAGTAATGTTAAACTGCTCTAAGAACTTCCCGAGATGTCAGAAGTTAAAACAGGAAGTGAGATATCCATTCCCACACAAATTTGCAGGGGGTTTATTTTCTGAACTCAAACGGCAGTTCTAGTAGCATGTGCATTTCAGACTTCTATGCAAGTACAAGGGGAATTTCAACATTTCTAAATACATGTATTTAAGCAATTGAATAGCAACCACCTAAACTTTAACTGGAAGTAGTTAATCAACAAATGTAATGACATGTGTACAGGCAAATGCCAAAAGAAGAATTTGATAGAATTCTATAAATGTCTCCCAAGTGAAAATAATTTCAATCAAAGTCATATGTTCATGGATTTTATATTAGTCCATTTCTCTACTGCTATAAAGAAATACCTGAGACTGGGTAATTTATAAAGAAAAGAGGTCTAATTGGCTCATGATTCTTCAGGCTATACAGGAAGCATGGCAGCATCTGCTCAGCTTCTGGGGAGACCTCGGGAAACTTACAATCATGGCAGAAGATGAAAAGGAAGCTGGCACTTCACATGGCTGGAGCAGGAGGAAGGGTGGCAGGAAGGTGCTATACTTTTAAACAACCAGATCTCATGGGAACTCAGTATCACAAGAACAGCACAAAGGGGATGGTGCTAAATCCTTCATAAAGGACCACCCCCGTGCTCCAATGCTCCAATCAGCTCCCACCAGGCCCCACCTCCAACACTGGGAATTACAATTCAACATGAGATTTGGTGGAAATACAGATCCAAACCATATCAGATTCATATTAGTATTTGGTAGTAGCAAATATTTTACATAGTGCTTATATATGTAAAAAGACGTTGCAAAGATGAAATATATAAAATTCATTATATATAAGCATGTGCAACTGATTTTGAAGACAGGAAACACTAACTTTCAGCCCTAATTAAACTAAACATTGTCCCTCCCTCACCCAAAAAATGCATTATTTTCATTAGTCCACTTGCATTACAAAACTTAATTTTTATTATATCTTTAATTTCATCAATAAAAATTTGTGGAAACTTGTTTTCCCTCTTGCTATGTAACTACGTATACACATCATATCATCAATTTTGCCTCTCACCCATAAAGCTGGAAATGTTTACTATCTATCTAATCCTTTACTGAAAAAGTTTGCTAACTTATTTCCCTAATGGCTAATGGTGATGAGCATCTCTGTGTGCTTAGTTAGTATCTATACATCTTCTTTAGTAATGTATATGCTCAAGTCTTTGGCCATATGTTAATGGGCTGTTTATTTTATTACTGTATTCATTGAGGTTCTCCAGAGAAATAGAACCAATAGGAGATGAGATAGAAATAGAGAGATTTATCATAGGATTGGCTCACTGCAACTGTGAAGACTGAGAAGCCTCACAATCTGCCCTCTGAAAGCTGGAGAACCAGGAAGCTGGTAAAATAATTCGGCTGGAGCTGGAAGGGTAGGAAAGGGAGGAGTGCCCTCTGGTGCAAGTTCCAAAATCTGAAGTCAGAGAACCAGGTGCTCTGTAGGAGAAGGTGAATGTCCCAGCTCAAGAAGAGGGTGAGTTCATACTTCTTCCGCCTTTTTGTTCTATTCAGGCTCTCAACAAATTGGATACTGGCCACCACATTGATGAGGGCAACCTTACTGACTCAACCTACCAATTTCAACGCTAATCTCTTCCAGAAACATCCTCACAGACACACCAAGAAATCTTGTTTTACCAGCTATCTGGGCATCTTTTAGCACAGTCACATTGACACGTGCATTAACCATCACAATTACTAATAAATTTTGAGAGTTCTTTATATATTATGGATAAAAATTATCTGTGAGATATGTGATTTATATGTTCTCCCATTATGTGGCTTATATTTTCATTCTTTTAACAGCATCTTTCACGGATGAAGTTCAATTAATAAATTACGAACCTTTATGAATTTCACGTTTGTCGTATCTAAGAACTCCTTTTCTAATTCTAGGCGATAAAGATTATCTCATATGTTATTTCCTAAGATTTTATAGTTATGTTTTACATTTATACCTATGATTCATTTTGAATTAATGTTTTAAATTTATTTATTATACTTTTAAGTTCTAGAATATATGTGCAGATCATGCAAGTTTGTTACATAGGTATACATTGAATTAATTTTTATATGAGGATTAGGTTGGGGTTCATTTTCTTGCATATGAATTTCCAATTATTTGACCACAAAAAGACTGTCCTTTTTCCACTGGAATTCCTTTATATCTTTGTGAAAAATTGATTGGCCTTGTTTGTATGAATCTATCTACAGACCCTCAAGTCTAGTTCATTGATCTATGTGTCTATCCTTTTACCAATACCACAGTCTTAATTATTACTGCAGCTTTATAATAAGTCTTAAAATCAAATAATATGATTACTCTAAATTTGTCGTTTTCAGAAGTGCTCTGGGTATCCAAATACTTTGAATTTTCCACATAAATTTTAGAATCAGCTTGTATATATCTATAAAAATCTTTCTGGGATTTTGATTGGAATTATATTAAATCTATAGATCAATTTGAGTATAATTAACATCTTTACTGAGTCTTCCAATGTGTGAACACAGTGTTTCTCCATTGATTTAGGCCTTCTTTGGTACTTTCTTTAGTCAGTGTTTTCTAGTTTTCCAAATATAGATTCTGTACATTTTTTTTAGATATATACCTAAGAATTTCATTTTATGGAACTATTGTAAATAGTACTGTTTTTCATATTTAAGTTTCCAATTGTATATTGTCAGTATATAGAAACATGACTGAATTTTATGTTAACCTTGTTTCCTGCAATGTTGCTCAATTGCCTTATCTATTCTAGAAGAGTTTTGGGCTCTTATTTTGTAGATTCCTTGGGCTTTTTTTACATAGACAATCCTGTTGCTTATGAATAGGTGTAGTTTTATTTTCTTATTTCCAATCTGTATATCTTCATTTCTTTTTCTGGCAAGAACATCTAGTAAACAGGACTGGTGAGAGAAAACACCCTTGCCTTGTTCCCAACATTGGTGGAAAGCATTTAATCTTTCTCTACTAAGTAAGATATTAGCTGTAGGATTTTTGTAAATAAACTTTATTAGGTTGAGAAAATTCCCTTCTAGTCCTAATTTGCTGAGAGTCTTTATTATGAACAAATGTTGAATTTTGTCAAATGATTTTTTTTTTTTTTTTTTTGAGACGGAGTCTCACTGTGTTGCCAGGCTGGAGTGCGGTGGCGCAGTCTCGGCTCACTGCAACCTCTGCCTCCCAGGTTCAAGCAATTCTCTGCCTCAACCTCCCAAATGGCTGGGATTGTAGGCGCCCGCCATCATGTCTGGCTAATTTTTTTTGTATTTTTAGTAGAGACGGGGTTTCAGCATGTTGGCCAGGCTGGTCTTGAATTTCTGATCTCATGATCCACCCACCTCAGCCTCCTAAAGTGCTGGGATTACAGGTGTGAGCCACCACGCCCGGCCCTAACGTTTTCTAACTTCAAGTGATATGATCATGTGGTTTTCCTCTTTTAAATTAATCATGTAAGTTATAATGGTTGGTATTGAAACTGTGAATTCTTGAAATATGAAGTTGTGCATTCCTGAAATGAGGCCCGCTTGGTCATGTTGTGGTGTGTGTGTGTGTAATGCATACAGTCATGCACTACGTAACAGTATTTCAGCCACATATACACCAGTGGTCCCATAATACTATAATATGATATTTTTACTGTACTTTTTCTATACTTAGATACACAGACACCATTGTGTTATAATTCCCTAAAGTATTCAGCAGAGTAATATGTTGTACAGGTTTGCAGCCTAGGAGCAATAGGCTGTACCTTTTCTATATAGCCTAGTTATGTAGAAAACTATACCATCTATGTTTATGTAAGCACACTCTATGGTGTTCCCATAAAAATGAAATCACCTAATGGTGCATTTCCCAGAACATATCCCCATCACTAAGCGATATGTGACTGTAATATTACATACTTTCTGTTAAATTGGATTTGCTAATGCTTTGTTAATAAATTTTTTGTTTCTGTGTTCATAACTTATATTGGTCCACAGATTTCTTTCTTTCTTTTTTTTTTTTTTTTCTGAGACAGAGTTTTACTCTTGTGACCCCTGGGCTGGAGTGCAGTGGCACGATCTTGGTTCACGGCAACCTCCACCTCCTGGGTTCAAGCATTTCTCCTGCCTCAGCCTCCTGAGTAGCTGGGATTACAGGCACCCGCCACCACGCCCAGCTAATTTTTATATTTTTAGTAGAGACAGAGTTTTGCCATGTTGGCCATGCTGGTCTTGAACTTCTGAACTTGAGTGATCCACCCGCCTTGGCCTCCCAAAGTGCTGGGATTACAAGTGTGAGCCACCTGGCCTGGCCTTGGTCCTTAATTTTCTATTCTCATACTATCTTTGTCTGGTCTTGCTGTCAGGATAATGTTGGTCCCATAAAATGAATTGAAAAGTGTCTCTCCTCTTCTATTTTGCAGAAGAGATGGTGTAGAATTGGTGTTATTTGTAAAATACTTGGTAGAAGTTGCCAATAAAACCAACTAGAAGGTTTTAAACTGCAAATTCAATCTTTTAAATAGCTATAGAATGGCTCCAGTCATTTATTTCATGTTGGACAAGTTTTGGTATAGTAAGTAGTTTTTCGTTTTCAGTGAATTGATCCATTCGTTAATTTAATGTGTATTGTACATAGTATTCTCTTGGTATCCTTATCAAGTACCACAGGAAGCTCTGACTCTAAAACAGCCTGGTGGAATTGCCCAATTTGAATGTGGTGGCCAGGTGGTTATCCATTCACCTGGATCAGTCATTGTGGGTGGCATTTGGAAGGGCTTGACCTTGGGCAAGGCAGGCTTTCTGCAGCTGAAGCAGTCCCTGAAGGAGCTAACAGCTGCAGTCAGCACTCCTAGGAGCTGATACAACAGGTCCTTTGTCGAAGAGGATTCTGAGTGGTGCATCTCCACATCCACCGTAAGCACAATCTGTCTAACCTAGCACAAGAGTCTCTCTCTCTCTCTCCTCCTCCTCCACCTCCTCCACCTCCTCCTCCTCCTCCTCCCCCTTCTCCTCCCCCCCCCCTCTCTCTCTCTCTCTCTCTCTCTCTCTCTCTCTCAGAGACAGGGTCTCACTCTGTTACCCAGGCTGGAGTGTAGTGACATGATCACAGTTCACTGCATCCTCAACCTCCTGGGCTCAAGTGACCCTCCCATCTCAGTCCTTCAGTAGCTGGGACCACAGGCATGTACCCCATGCCCAGACAATTTTTGTATTTTTTGTACAGATGGGATTTTGCTATGTTGCCCAGGCTGGTCTAGAACTCCTGGGCTCAAGTGATCCTCCCACCTTGGCCTCCCAAGGTGCTGGGATTGTAGGTGTGACCCACTGTGCACAGCCAGAAGTCTCATTTTCTAATAGGTGGATATTACTAATTTATAATTTACATTTACTGATTCCTAATATATTTGGCTTATTGCTATACCGTTTTGTACTTTAAATCTATAATTTCCCTTATGATTTATTTTTGTCATCCTGTCTTTTTTGGATTAATTAGGTTTTCAGTGAGTTTTAAGATTGGTGAGTTTTTTCTTTCTACTGTTTTAGGAATTGTGTCAGATATTGTGAGTTGCTTACGCATACTTAGACCCCCACGTCATCACCAAAAAGAACTGATTTTATTGGGGTTGACAACACGCTGGCTTAAATAAATAGCGTTTCTCAGCCTCCCTCGCGACTGGAGTGGTCACGTGATATTCACTGGCCAATGAGATGTCAGCAGGAGTCACCGGGTGAGCCTTCTGGGAAAGCTCTATAATGAGCCAGGCTGGGCTCCAAATGGGCCTTTTTCCCATTTCACCTTAACCCTCTTCTTCCCTAAAATGTGAACATGATGGCCAGCACTCTGGTAACCACTTTGAGGGCATGAGGACATGGGTTACCTCCCAACATTGTGGGGAGGTGGTGTGGTAATAGTAAATGCTTAGTTCCGTGATGACATCATGGCGCTGCCCACTGGGCCTGGACTGTCCACTCTCAGACTTCTTTTAGGTAATGTAGAACAAACCTCTAATTTGTTTGACTCACTGTATTTTAGATTTCTGTTTTAGTTGAATATAGTTTCTGATTTACCTAGACGTTATAAACTTCATTGCTTTCCTTCTAGTACTTACACTTACACGTTAACACAGATTTTATTTTGCATTATGGAGCATCTGAAGTAAATCAGTATCACCCAGGCCTCAAACCAGGCAGGAACTTTAGCCCAAGTTCCTTTTCTCCATACATTGCCTCCAGCAACCTCCCATGTTGCCATCATTTGAGAAATAGACATATTTTATAGAAATTACATATTTTGGCCAGACGCAGTAGCTCACGCTTGTAATTCCAACACTTTGTGAGGCTGAGGCAGGCAGACTGCTAGAGCCTAGAGTTTGAGACCAGCCTGGGCAGCATAGTGAGACCCCATGTCTACAAAAAATACAAAAATTAGCCGGGCATTGTGGCATGCACCTGTAGACCCAGCTACTCAGGAGGCTGAAGTGGAAGGATCACTTGAGCCCGGGAGGTGCAGGCTGCAGTGACCCATAATCCCACTGCACCCCAGCCTGGTAACAGAGACAGACTCTGTCTAAAAAAGGAGAAAAAAAGAAATACACATATTTTATAGGAAAATCTTCAGTCATAATAATAAATTTTCGTGGCATCTATACTCATCACTACGTCTTGTGCCATTCTCTGGGATTTCTTTTCCTTTGCCATGGAGTTAATTTCCCAGAGATAACAGTCAGAGACTTCTGATGTAGATTAAATTTTGAATTAAAAGCATGGCTTTTACTTTGCACTTACACTTGAATGACATTCGGAGTAGTATAACAATCAATGCTCACATTTACTTTCTCTCAGAGCATTGGGAGTGTCGCTCCATTTTCTCCTTGCGCTCAGTATTGATGCCGAGAAAGCTAATGTGAATCTGAAACATATTCCTTAGGAGGTGATGTGTTGATTCCTTTTCCTCTTTAAGTATTCTATCTTCATCAGCTATGAGATTGTGTTGTGACCTGTGTGAAGCTCCATCTGTTTTCCTCATCTTTTGAGAGCAAGTGAGTCTCTTTAAGCTCTGGAAAACTCATCAATGCTTTGAATGTTTCTGCCTCCATCTCTGCAATTCCTTTCTTGGGGATACACATTCAACCATGACTGGAACTTATGGGTCAATGCCTCATTCTTTTATTTATTTTCTTTAACTTTTTCATTTCTCTGATCTTTTGTGCTACACTCCAGGAGGATTGTTCACATCAAAGTTTCCACTCACCAATCTGCACTTTATACGTCCATTCTGCTACTCATCTGACTTACTAGGTTTTAATTTTGACAATCATTATTCCTTTCTGAGATCCATAAAAGGCTTTTAAATAGGGCTTGTTCTTTTGTATCTAAGAGGTCTTCCTCCACCCAATGAGGATATTAATTTCTCAAGTCTTTCCCTTGGTTATCAGGTTTCTGCTTGCAGAGTTTAAGAATGCTTTTTCATGCTCTTGGTTTCCTCCAAAGCTTGGTGGTTCTTGTTTGAGTGCTCATCTTTGTTTTTAGATTTCCCGTTAGCCTATTGAGTGCCACGTCCCTGATTCCATGGTTTGCAGGGGAGGCGGTGGACAACACTTGGATAATATTTGGGTGAGTTTATGATTCTATGCTGAAAAAAATTATTCTGCAGAAAGTTGGGGCTGTGGCTCCACTCTCTCTTTGCACTCAGTGTTGCTGCTGAGAAAGCTGAAGTCAACCTGACTCAATCCTTGGTGAGTAAACCATTGGTTGGTTTTATTTCCTATTTAAATGTTTCAGTATCTTAGTGGGTGCAGTGGCTCACACCTGTAATCCCAGCACTTTGGGAGACCGAGGTGAGCAGATCACCTGAAGTCAGGAGTTCAAGACCAGCCTGGCCAAAATGGTGAAACCCTGTCTCTACTAAAAATACAAAAATTAGCCAGGCGCAGTGGTGGGCGCCTGTAATGCCAACTACTCAGGAGGCTGAGGTGGGAGAATTGCTTGAACCTGGGAGGCAGATGTTGCAGTAAACCGAGATCACACCACTGCAGCCTGGAGAACAAGAGCAAAACTCCATCTCAAAAAAAAAAAAGTTTCAGTATTTTATCTTCAGCCATAACATGTTTTGGGTTCCATCTGTTTTCAGTCATCTTGGTGCAGTCAGTCAACTGTCTTAAACTGCAGTTATTTCTAAATAATCTCATTAAAGCTCTCATCAATGATGGGGGATCCTCTCATTCATGCTTGAGTGCTCCTTCCCTCCATTCTCCGTCTTTCTCAGAAGCACACATTTGACCAACAGTGGAACTTCTGGGTCTTCCATTTCCGTGGAGTGGGCTGTCAGGATGGGACCTCTGTGAGTGGTCCTCTGAGCAGGGGCCTTGCTGTGTACGGGTGTCACATGGCTCCAGGCCCTGCCATGCCACCCCAGGCCAGTCACAGAGCCCTCTGCCATCAGCCACTCTCTTGCCAACTGTGTAGGTCAATGGAGAGCCAGCTGCTCCTCCTATGGGCATATTCCAACCAGCGCCCTGCAGAGCCCACAGCTCTGCCATCCCTAGACCAGCTAGTTCCAAGCATGGAGAAACTGCATGGTCACTCTTGCCTTTGCTTTTGCTTTTCTAAATATTTGATTGATTGTCTTTCAGTTTTTTCACATATGCCTATCTTTTAGGGATTCCACATGATTTCCATTCTCTGAAGGCAGACTTCCTATATTTTATGTACTAGTACAAACTTTTGACATCAATGTATTTCCTTTCTGCTATTCCCATGAATTCAAAAAGGAAGAGGAAGGCCTGAGCCTGTACTCAAACATTTTGATTCATTATTTCATGAACAATTTCCAGATCTTCTGTGTGGTTATGCTTGCTTGAGGTTTGAGGTGAAAACGTTGAAGCATATATTAGCCCATGATTGAGAATTTTTTTCTGCAGATGTTTTGTCTCCATTTTTTAAATTGAAAATTTAGTTTTCTCTTGCCCTTGCCTTTATTTTTTTCCCTTTCCTTCCTGAATCAGTCAGTCAGTCTGAAATCCTCAGGCTGGTCAGTGCAGCATAGATGCACCAGGGGGAAAGAGAGCCACCATGGAACAGAGCCAGGTGAGGGAGGGTCACAAGACAGGGGAGGAAGGCATTGGTCTAGGAGGGCCAGCATGGAACTCAGGCAGTGGGTGGAGGAGTCCACACAGGGGTGTAAGACCATACCAGTAATGGTGTCATATCCAGCAGGATGAGAAGGGCATCCTTGGTGGCATAGACCGTCAGAACCTGAGCACAGTGAGGAGGATATCCACACAGAGGGTGGCCTGACATTTTGTGTCAGCTCAGGATGGGCGAAGGGACATTTACCCCAATCATCAGACTAATGTGGGGAGCCACAGCCTGAGCAACAGGAAGAGGGGAATAGACGGCATGGTATATCAGAGATCAAGAGAAGTGGGCCAATGTCTCTGTGAGAGGCCAGCAGTAGCTGTGTAGAATTAGTTGCACACAGAGAAGATCGAATAAGAAAATGTATTAAAGATAATGGGAGCTAGGAGTGTCACTCTCAGGAAGAGGAGTTTGAAATACAGAAAGGAGGCCGGGCACAGTGGCTCATGCCTGTAAGCCCAGCACTTTGTGAGGCCAATGTGGGTGGATCACTTGAGGTCAGGAGTTCAAGACCAGCCCAGACAACATGTCAAAACCCTGTCTTTACTAAAAATACAAAAATTAGCCAAGCATTTTGGTGGCTGCCTGTAATCCCAGCTACTTGGGAGACTGAGACAGAATTGCTGGAACCCAGAGGCGGAGGTTGCAATGAGCTGAGATCATGCAACTGCACTCCAGCCTGGGCAACAGAGCCAGACTCCATCTCAAAGAAAGAAAGGAATATGGAAAGGAGAAAACTAGAGTGCATTCTTAAATTTGGTGTGGGATTGGAGCTATCAGTGTGAACTCATAGATTTCAATATAGATAAGTACAGAAACAAACACAGATATAAATGTGCATTGCCTGTGCATATGCACAAACATGTATTTACTGGCTCTGTCCACTGAGAAGGACCCGGAGCGGGAGTACCTCAACAACAATGAGCGTGCTGCCATGGGCTCTGCTGGGCCACTCCAGCTGACCCCAGAATTGGCTGCTTTTTCCATGGCTACCAGTATTTTAAGTTTGTTTGTGACCCTTTTCCTTGTTTTGATGCTGATGCAGAAATTTTTAAATTTTATTGAGGTACAGTTAGCAAAGTTAAATACAATATAGGTGTACAAACTTGATGTTTTGAAGATGCTAGTTTTTATGGTGCTTGACATTTACCCTGGAAGGTGGGGAACGTTAGTACCAGTTCACAGCTCAGGACACTGGGCTCAGAGAAGGGAAATGACTTGTTCATGGCCACACAGCAGTGAGAGGCAGAGCCAGGGACCAGACCGAGGTCAGAGCTTTGTGCTCTGAGACTCTGAAGACAGGACAACAGAAAGCAAGGAGAAAGACAGCAATCCTTCAGAGTGGGTATGAGAGACCCAGGCCCTGAATGAGACACAAAGGGCAGGACACGGCAAGACAGAGCAGGGAATACAGAGCTCATGCCCCCGAGCTAGAGCCTGAGACTTCTGAGCCCATCTCAGAACATCTGGGAGCTGAGGAACCAGCTCTCCAGGGCACAGTCGTTGAAGCAGGACTAGACATAGGCTGTGACTCAGGCCTCAGAATCCTCCCTCTCTGCAGGGAACCACAGGACAGGAACAGTAGTATTGACAGGCAGAGGTTCAGCCTAATCTTAACCTCTTTTATTGCTGTTATTAATTTTTTAATTTACAATTGACAAAAATTATACATAATTATAGGGTATAATGTTATATTTCAGTGCTGTATATATAATATAATGACCAAATTGGGATATTTACCATATCCATCACTTTAAACATTTATCATTTCTTTGTAGTGACAACATTCAAAATCTTGTTTTAAGAATCTTGAGCCGGGCGCGGTGGCTCATGCCTGTAATCCCAGTACTTTGGGAGGTCGAGGCGGGTGGATCACGAGGTCAAGAGATAGAGACCATCCTGGTCAACATGGTGAAACCCCGTCTCTACTAAAAATACAAAAAATCAGCTGGGCATGGTGGCGCATGCCTGTAATCCCAGCTACTCAGGAGGCTGAGGCAGGAGAATTGCCCGAACCCAGGAGGCGGAGGTTGCGGTGAGCCGAGATCGCGCCATTGCACTCCAGCCTGGGTAACAAGAGTGAAACTCCGTCTCAAAAAAAAAAAGAAAAAAAAAAAAATAGAATCTTGAAATATACACTACATTGTTATTTGCTAAATGGCAAATAGATACATGAATAATTGTTCAACATCACTAATTATCAGAGTAATGCAAACCTTCACCTCTTAATTGGCCCTTATCATCACCTGGTTGCCAACCCCACCCCAAGCTGGCAGCATTTCACAGGAAGGGACTTTCAGAGGAGCCAGCTCTGCCTGGATTGGTCCTTGCAGTAGTTGGACCGTGGGAGAGAGTAAGGAAGACAAGACTGATGCCTCCTCAGCTCCTGCAGCTGTGATAACCTGAGGTCTGATACTCACCAGAGGATTGGGCTGGCAGCAAAATGCCCTCTCTCCCACCCCCTTGCCTGGGGAACCTCCCACGCCAGGCTGATCTGGAGGAAAATGAGTCCTAGCTTCCATATGGAGCTCGAGGGCAAGGGACAGATGGGGTTTGAGGTGAGGATGAGGACTTGAGTTATGCTAACAGCTTCCAGTTTGGTCTCAGATTCTTAGAAGCCAAGTGTAAGGACATAGCCCCCAGTGCACCAGGGAGACAGGATCACAGGGCTTGGGGTTGGGGGGCTCCTCTCAGTCGTAGGGATTGGGGAACAAACTCTGAGCAACTAGATCCAAACTGGTGAATTCCTGGAGAATGTTGAATTCCTGGAGAATGCCATGACCACCACCAGCCAGGCTTCCATTACACCCAGTCCTGGGGAGGGTGCACTATTTACGTAGAATGATGTAAATATGAATGATGCTCCCTGGAGTTGGCCAATTGACCGGTCTTTGCCCTCAACTTTCCTTCCTATGGCAGACATTGCTAATCAATCACAGCCTCTGCTCAGTCTGGAAGAAGGGCTCAGAGTCCTGCTCCACATGAGGCCTCAGACAAGCCCTGCCCATTCCTCAGAGCTGGTATATGAAATGCCAAGTATCTGCCATCCTTTGCTCTGATCTGCTCTGCTTGTCAAACAGAGACTATGCAGAAAAGACCAGTTCATTCCTTTATTGAGATGGGAATACACTCCGTCACAATGCAAGGTCCTGAGCCCAGCAAGATCTCCAGCTCGAGATGCAGCTGATTGGCCGTGACTCTGTACTGGCCCTTGATGAACCCCCGGGAAGCACAGGCACGGCACCTCCAGTAGGCCTGGATGATGCGAACAGCATTGAGCACCTGGCAATAACGCCTGCGGATGCGCCACATGCGGGCCTGGGACTGCAGTGTGACTGCTGCCCACTCCTCCCGGGAGAAGACCTCCAGCGCTGCCCGCCGCCTCTTCTCCAGAATCTTGGACAGCATCAGCCGCCACCAGCACTGAATGATGCAGGCTCTGAGGGCTGCGTGCAACAGTGCCCGACGCACCAGGGTCCCCCGCCACCAGGCCTGGATCTTGATGGCTACCATATCTTTGTCAGAGAGCTTCTTTTGGGTTTCTGGGGGCTTTCAAGAAAAAAGAGGGACCTTCAGAGAATGCTCCCCACTGGCTTCAGCCCTGGGGTGTGTCAGGAAAGGCCCTGATTCCCTCTCAGCAACTGTCCCTTTTTCTGGAATTCAGGAGCACTGGGGAGGGCACTGGCTAGAACCAGAAGACCAGGTAGGTGTCCTGCCATCCTCTGGTTGATGGCCACAAGCACATCACCTTGCCCCTGGGTCTCAGGTCCCCATCGTGGGTCACACCTGCCCAGTTTTCCATGGACCTAGTTGGCCAGCAAGGACACTGTGATATAGAGTCAAAGGGTTACCATGTTCCACCCAGGCCTTACCCTTCCTTTCAGACCCCTCCACCTGCCGGAGAAGTGACATCCTTTGCCAGCCCTGCCCTCTCGTCCCTGACTCCAGCTCATAACCTCAGCCTGTTCTCTCCCTCTATCATGTCTGAGGACTAAACTCTGATATTTTTTATCATGCCCATATTCCTATCTAAAGGGGTCTGGGGAGTCATGCCCTACAAATCATAAATTCTCATCAGATGGATTTGATTTAACCCTATATATTGTAACTTACTTTCCAATCTGACCCTGGCATAATAACATTATGAGACAAGGAAGAAAAATACTTTATCCCAAAACATGTTTCCTTGCCAAATTTTGAAATGGCCCTCCAAAGCTGTTCTTTGTGGGGGAAATTTTGCATCTGTAAAGAATCTCTATTAAAATAGCTAGATCTTTTTCTTCCAGACCCACCCTACCAATCCTGAAGAGATTAACTAAGGTCTGAAAGGGAAACATTCCTCATCTGCTGTCTCTAAGGGCAGCCACTGTAATACTTCAAAGGAACTTTGGTATCCACAATTTTTTATCTTAACCTGAATGTTCCCTTTCTATGAATTCCAGGTCTTTAGACAAACTCAACCAATGGTCAGTCAGAAAATGTTTAAATTCACCGACAGCCTGAAAGCACTGCCTTTCCCCCACCACACCTCCCTCCCCGCTCCCGCCACTGCTTTGAGTTGTCCTTTCTGGACACCTTTCTGTACCAAACCAATGTATTTCTTAAATGTGTTTGATTGATGTTTCATATCTCTCTAAAATGTACAAAACCAAGCTGCAGCCCGACAACCTCGGGCACATGTTCTCAGGACTTCCTAAGGGCTGTGTCATGGGCCATGGTCACTCATATTTGGCTCAGAGTAAATCTCTTCATATTTTACAGAGTTCAACTCTTTTCGTCAACACATTGTTAGGAACAAACAGTTCCTCTTCAAAAGATTTCACTCCCTTGTCCTTTGTTCTATTCTATAAGCAATCTTTCTTGCCTAACCTGCCAAGCGTGTAATCGACTTACACTGCCCTGCTTTAAGTCATTAGGTAGAGTTAACTTCCTACGTCTTTGTCCTGTTCTAAGCCTGTACCCAACATCCCTCCCTTATTTAAAAAAATTGCTAAATCTAGCCAGTTGGGATCAGTTTATATTGTGCAGTCTGACCCCAACCCACAGGGGGAGGACACAGAAACAGGGACTGTGCTAGGAAATAAGAATGCCTTCTTTCCGTTTTCAGTGTGCTCTTGCCACTGCCTTGTATACAAGAAGCACCCTTCTGCAAATGTAATTTGGCCTTGCTAAGAAATCCTTTGTTTGAGTGCTCATTTTCTTTGCGACTACAAGCTCTTATTTCCAACAATTTTATAGTATTAAAGTTCCCCCACCCCAAAGTTCTTCTCTTCTCCATCATCTTTTTTCTTAACTTTCACATTT
Organism: Sapajus apella; assembly: GCF_009761245.1. Lineage (NCBI taxonomy): Eukaryota > Metazoa > Chordata > Mammalia > Primates > Cebidae > Sapajus > Sapajus apella. The sequence goes on from NW_022436963.1 coordinate 3,448,087, forward strand.
AAAATCTTAATTCACAAACACCATATATGCACAAGCTCAAACATGCACGCGCGCACACACACACACACACACACACGCATGCACGCACACACTTCTGACTGAGCCCAGCTTCCCATATCATGGTCTTTCCTTTCCAAAAGCACAGCCCCAACATCCCCAGCTCCAGCCCTGTATGGTTTGGGAGGTCATACTTTTTCTAACTTCTCACTGGCATTGCCCACTGTCTGTGTCTCAACCAGAGCTGGAGTTTTAGCCTGAAAAGGAAATGGGGAAAGAGGACTAACAAGATTGAGTTTATTTCTCTTCTTAGCTCAGCACCATGCAAAATACACTAGCCACAAGCACTAGGACATAGGATCAATGATATCCAAGTCAGGGCTCCTCCTACCTCTGCCTTCGACTTTGTTCCTAAGGACAAAGGGGTCGGCGTCTCCTTCTGCTGAGGCTCATCTCTTTTTGAGGGCTCCTTCGTCTTTGGGGGCTGCTTCTCCTCCTGCAATCAGCATTAGGGGAAAGGCAAGAGTGAGGCTGCTGTCCCTCCCTCTCCATTCAGTATGGCAGGCATCCCCAGCTTCCAGGACTTCTCAGAGTCTTCAGTATCAGGTGGTCCCTTAATCCTGTGAGATTGATGGGGACATCTCTAACAAGCTGGTGTGTCTGGCTTTCTCTTACCATTGGTCACACATGGATTGGGTGTAGATGGTTCAAATCCCCTCAGGTCTGTGTTCATCCAGCCATAGCACTGGCAGGAACGGTAGAGGAAGAAAGACCTGTGATGTCATAATGATACCTGTGACTCAGGCATCAGATGGCACCTAACAGGTGAGCCCCCTCCAAGGGAAAGAGGGAAAGACAAAAGGGCTGCCCATTCTTTTCTGCCAGAAATGGCCAAAACCCTGACTTCAAAGGCAAGATGCCAGAAATACTGGCCCATTGATGTAAAGGTTTATAAAAAGGCAGTCATTAGTAATAACATTTAATTGAAAACACTTGGCAGGGTGCAGTGGCTCATGCCTGTAATCCCAGCACTTTGGGAGGTCAAGGCAGACAGATCAACTGTGGTCAGGAATTCAAGACTAGCCTGCAAAACCACATAGGCGGAGCTGCCCAAGACCATGGGAACCCACCTCTTGCATCAGCATGACCTGGATATGAGACATGAAGTCAAAGGAGATCATTTTGGAGCCTTAAGATTTAACTGCCCCACTAGATTTCGGACTTGCCTGGGGCCTATAGCCCTTTTGTTTTGACCAATCTCTCCCATTTAGAATAGCTGTATTACTCAATACCTGCACCCACATTGTATCTAGGAAGTAACTAACATGCTTTTGATTTTACAAGCTCATAAGCAGAAGGGACTTGCCTTGTCTCAGATAAGACTTTGGACTGTGCACTTTTGAGTTACTGCTGAAATGAGGTGAGACTTTGAGGGGACTGTTGGGAAGGCATGATTGGTTCTGAAATGTGAGAACATGAAATTTGGAAGGGGCCAGGGGCAGAATATGATTTGGCTCTTGTCCCCACCCAAATCTCATCTTGAATTATAACTCCCACAATTCCCATGTGTCATGGGAGGAACCTGGTGGGAGGTGATTGAATCATGGGGGCGGATCTTTCCTGCACTTTTCTTGGGATAGTGAATGAGTCTCACGAGATCTGATGGTTTTTAAAATGGGAGTTTGCCTACACAAGCTTTCTTTGCCTGCTGCCGTCCATGTAAGACATGCTCCTCCTTGATGTCCACCATGATTATGAGGCTTCCCCAGTCATGTGGAACTATAAGTCCAATTTAAGTTTGTAAGTCTTTTTTTTTTGTAAATTGCCCAGTCGTGGGTATGTCTTTTTCAACAGCATGAAAATGGACTAATAGAGGGTGTGACAGGGAAGCTGTGATATGTGTTCATTTGAGAAGGATAATAGGGTACAAGCCTTTGTTGTAACACTAGTCAGTTTTTTACTTTCCCCAACTCCCAACACTCCCCCATACCTCCCCATAGCCCAACAGAACACACACATAGTCATAATAGCCTTATGCTTCATTATCTGGAAGAATAATCGCCAACCTCCTCACAACCTAAGTAGTGGGCATCAGCTTTTTGAGAGATAAGAAGACAGAAAAGCCCAGGTATGGTGGCTCACACACACCTGTAATCCCAGCACTTTGGGAGGCCAAGGCAAGTGGATCACTTGAGCCCAGGAATTTAAGACCAGCCTGGGCAACATGGCAAAACCCTGTATCTACAACAAATACAAAAATTAGCCAGGCATGGTGGTGTGCATCTGTAGTCCCAGCTACTTGGGAGACAGAAGCAGAAAAAATCACCTGTGCCCAGGGAGGTCAAGGCTGCAGTGAGCCATGATTGTACCACTGGACTACAACCTTGGTGACAGAGTGAGACCCAGTCTTAAAAAAAAAAAAAAAGAGATAGAAAAATTAAAAAATTAAATCCAAAATCTAACTACAGATCAGAATATATGGGGTAACCCACATCGTGTGAAGAACAAAAAGCCCTGGCAACATTGAGAGAGGAAATGAGACAATATAAGGCAGGTCTGGACATGGAAGGGCTTCCCTCCAGAGGAGCCAGAAAGGAGGAAGAAATGCCACTTCATGGGAATGAGAGAGGACTCCACCTCCAGTTAGGATGCAGAGGGTCACAAAATACTCCCGCAGCAACTGCACAATAAGGAAACACCTGACAAACTTAAAACATGGCATAGCAGTAGGTATGGAGCATCTAAATAAACTGAATTCTAGAGTAGGACTGTCCCTCTCTAGTTGCACAGGGTTAGTGGCCGCTTTCATGCCTGTGGATATGTGCCAAATCTCTGGACACAGGGACCTGCAGGAGTGAGCCCGCCATATGCAGAGAAATGCTGCTGTGATGGGGAGAAACCAGCTGAACTTTCAATGGCTGCATGTGAGCTGTGAGGCAACTTGGAATCTGGGAAAGCCACATACACGTACACACACACACACACACACACACACATGCACAAACACACACACACACACACACACACAGTCCTCTGCTGCCATCATTCCCTCCAATGGGATGTTTTCTGCTGGATCCACAACAGCAAAGGGAGCCAGGGGCTGGCCTGGACAGCAGAGAGAGCTTTATCAAGTCTCACAGTGCTAAGATTCCACACTTTTGCTGGAGAAAGGAGTCTGAGCCCATCCTCAAGACATTTGAAACTGAGGGGAATGCAAACCAACCAAAGTGTCAACACAGTCCCAACCTAACTGAACTCTTGATTAGTTGAAAAATGGTCTAGCCTAGCCTCTACTGCTTTTATCCAGTGTTTGCATAAAATCTTAAAAAGGAGACACTTGAAGAGCAGAAAAATGTAATCTGTAATCAAAAGGAAAAAAGGAATAGAAGCATACTCACAGATGATTCATATGTTAGAATTAGCGAAGACTTTGAAACAGCAAATATGATATAAATATACATATAACAGAAAAAGAACTTAGAGGTAAAGGTAGAAAAAATGAAAAAAAGGGCTAGAGAATTTTGGCAGACAATTGAAAGCTCTAAAAAACAGAATAAAAGAAATGCAATTTTTTTTTTCTATTTAGAGAGACAGGGTCTTGTTATATCAGCCACCTTGGTCTCAAACTCCTGAGCTCCAGAAATACTCCTGCCTCAGCTTCCTGAGTAGCTGGAACTACAGGCACATGCCACCATGCCCAGTTATGAAATTCTAAAACTGAAAAATACAATGCCCAAAATGAATAGTTCACTAGAGAGAGTAGCAAAAGAAAGGATTATCAAACTCAAAGGCAGGTCAAAAAATTATACAAACATGATAAAGACAAAGAAAACTACATGTAGGTACAACAATAAAACTGATTTTAAAAAATCAAGGGAAAAGAAAATTGTTTTTAAAAGCAAGGTGGTTTACCCCTATAATCCTAGCACTTTGGGAGGCTGAGGCGGGCAGATCACTCGAGATCAGGAGTTCAAGACCAGCCTGGCCAACAAGGTGGAGAAACCCAACTCTACTAAAAATACAAAAATTAGCTGGGTGTGATGACATGTGCCTGTAATCCCAGCTACTCAGAGGCTGAGGCATGAGAATTGCTTGAACCTGGGAGGCAAAGGTTGCAGTGAGTCAAGATCGCACCACTGTGCTCCATCCAGAGTGACAGAGTAAGACTCCGCCTCAAAAAAAAAAAAAAAGAAACCAGAGGTGGCTAGGTGTGGTGGCTCATGCCTGTAATCCCAGCACTTTGGGAGGCTGAGGCAGGTGGGCTGCTTGAGGCCAGAAGTTCAAGACCAACCTGGCCAACATGACAAAACCCCTTCTCTACTAAAAATACAAAAATTAGCCTGGCATGGTGGTGCATGCCTATAATCCCAGCTACTTGGGAGGCTGAGGCACGAAAATCACTTGATCCCAGGAGGTGGAGATTGCAAGATAATCTTTTTAAATTTCTTTAAAATACCATTGAGCCTGATGCTGGCAAGATGAAGTAAGTACACTACAGAAAATTTTTCCAGTGATTACAATGGAAAACTCTGGACAGAATACAAAAAGGAACTAAACTCTGAAAAGTGAAACTAGCACACAGATTGGGGGAGAAAGTCAAATGTGAAAAACTATCAGTTCCAGTTTCCAAGTCAAAATGCAGAACTGCACACAGTGTAGACAATAAATAATCCAAAAGAAAGTCCTTATTTTGGGTCAAAGGATCAGAAAAAGACACTTCCTTGTGCTAGGGAATATGGACAGCATCCCTACTCTTCTGTGTTTCCTCTTGGCCCTACCCCAAGCCAGGCCCACTCACAGAACCGCACTGTCACAGTGGTGGTGCTATGGGCACGTGAAAAATCATCTCTCTGGCTAGAGGAAACGTACAAAGGGATGGGACCCCTGTAGTCTGAAAGAAGTCATTTTTTTCTCATTTCTTTTGCCACTTCGCCCTGAAGGCAGCTCTAGTCACATGGAACTGCATAGAAGTGTGGTGGTCTAAAACTCTGAGACAAATCCATATTTCTGGCCAGAGGAATCAAGAACATAATCTCTAGGAGTGGAAGAATGAGGAAAGCCCAGAAAATGTGGGAAAAGGAATCCCATAATTCTGTGTATAACAAACACATGTCTCAGCCTCATGACTTAGCTGCACATTATAAATCAAAACTAAATTTTTAAGCCACTCAACCACCTGAATGGACCCCTCCTCTTGGCCAAGGGCACTCCAGAGTTAACCTGTAAGACTAGTTCAGGCCATGATAGCAAGTGGGAGTCAGACATGCCTCAATGCTATTAATATCAACACAGACCTTAAGAATGATAGAACATACACTAAGTCTGATAAGAAACACATACAATCCATTTTCTCTGAAGCCTGCTACCTGGGGCCTCCATCTGCATAATAAACCCTTGGTTTCTTGCAACCTCTTATCATAACCCAGACGTTCCTTTCTATTGATTCCAAGTCTTTACATAATAACCAATTGCCAATCAGAAAAATCTTTAAATCTGCCTATGACCTGGAAGCCCCCACTTCCAGTTGTCCTGCCTTTCCAGACCACACCAGTGTACATCTTACATGTAGTGATTGATGCCTTATGACTCCCTAAAATGCGTAAAACCAAGCTGTAGGCTGACCACCTTGGGCACATGTTGTTAGGACTTCCTGAGGCTGTATCACATCATGTCCTTAACCTTGGAAAAATCAGCTCCTAAACTGAGACTTGTCTCAGATACTTTTGGTTTACAGCATCCTTTAAAATGAACTACAACAAAAACCACTGCCAGGTCCCAAACTAACCCCTATGTAGCACATGCAAGGCAGACCCAAACAGCATGTAAAAGGCTTTGAAAACTGACACTGACATTAGAATCATCATCCACAGAAAGCAAGACAAAGCCCCTGGTTTTTATGTAGCTGATTTATCTGCTAAAATAAAAAGTAAACATTGTCCAGAGATGTAATATTTAAACTGTCTAGGATGCAATCAAAAATTACTCAACATATGCAGAGCCAGGAAAATCTGATTAATTCTCAAGGGAAAAGACAATCAGTCTTGCCATTCCCAAGTCACTCAGATGTTGGAAGCAGTTATTGTAACCATTGTCCATGAAGCTGTTGGATACAATGAGTTCCTTTTCAAAGGTTCCACTTGTTCAACTCCCTCGTTCTTTGTTCTCTATTTCCAAAGCCTAACTTCCTTGATCTTTGTGCCACCTTGCCCCTAGATACAGTACACAACCTTCCAACTGTTCCCAGTCTGTAACCCACATCCATTCCCAATCTGTAACCCACATCTGTTCGTTGTTTGTGTCCTTGGTTCTGAAACTACTCTTCCTGCTGCTGTAGCTCCCACCCCTGCTCCAATTGAAGTAGCCAATCGGGCTCATGCTAGACTGTGTGGTCCAACTCTAGCCAATGGGGACCGGACACAGTACATGGGACTAACTACATTAGGGATAAAAACCCCTTACCCCCTTTGTCTGGTGTGCTCTCACAGCAGCCAGAAGAGCAAGCAGCACACTTCTGCAGAAGTAAATTTGCCTTGCTGAGAAATCCTTTGTTTAAGTGCTCATTTTCTTTGTGACTCCAAGCTGTTATTTCCAACAAAGCAAATGTGAATCCTTTATAAGTGACTGGAAAGATAGAAGCTCTAAGCAGAGAAGTAAAATAAAACAAAAATATAACCAGGTCCCTGCCCTCCCTCTCCCTCAGGAGGGCAGGTAGGTCCACCAAAAATTTAAAAATAAAGAAATACAACTGAATCAAAATTTTAGAACTGTAAAATACAGTCAATATCTGACATAAAGAATCCACTGACAGGCTCACTGGAAGAACATCAATGACAGAAAATCAGTCAGTGAATTTGAATATAGAGCAATCGAAATTAGCTAATCTGAACAACAGAGAAATAAAGATTGGAAAAAATAATAAACAGAGCCCCAGAGAACTGTGGAACAGTATCAAAAGTCTAACATTCATGTTATTGAAGACCTAGAAGGAAAGAAGAAAGAAATTGGTCCAAAAAAATCGTTTGAAGAAATATGGCTAAAAATTTCCCAAATTTGGTAAAAGGCATAAACCTACAGATTTGAGAATCTCAGCAAACACCAAAAAGGATATAATCAAAGAAAAACATGCCCAGATACGTTATAATCAAACTGTTGAAAACCAAAGACCAAAAAAAAGAAAGAAAAGAAAAGAGGCCGGGCGCGGTGGCTCAAGCCTGTAATCCCAGCACTGTGGGAGGCCGAGGTGGGTGGATCACGAGGTCAAGAGATCGAGACCATCCTGGTCAACATGGCGAAACCCCGTCTCTACTAAAACTACAAAAAATTAGCTGGGCATGGTGGCGCGTGCCTGTAATCCCAGCGACTCAGGAGGCTGGGGCAGGAGAATTGCCTGAACCCGGGAGGCGGAGGTTGCGGTGAGCCGAGATCGCGCCATTGCACTCCAGCCTGGGTAACAAGAGCGAAACTCCGTCTCAAAAAAAAAACAATCAAAAAAAAAAAAAAAAAACAAAAAAAAAAAAAAAAAAAAAAAGAAAAGAAAAAACACCTTAAAAGATTCCAGAGAAAAAATGATGCATTACTTATAGGGAAATAATGATTCAAATGACTGAATTCCTCATCAGGAATCATGAAGACCAGGAGACAGTGGAGCAACATCTTTAAAATCCTTAAAGAGAACTGTCACCCAGAATTCTATATCCAGGAAAAAAATCATTTTGGAATAATGATTATATGAAGACATTCTCAGATGAAGGAAATAGGAGAATTCATTGCCAGCAGAACTGTTCCTAAAGAAATGCTAAAGGAAGTTAGAAAGAAGAGAAATATTACCAGAGGGAAACTTGGAACTTCAGGAATGAAGAAAATACAACAGAAATGGTTATCTAGGTAAATATAATAGACTAAAAGAAGTAGTCTTTTAAGTTCTTTAGAATATGTTTGCCTGTTGTTATAGCATTGTCTGGTGGGGCTTTCAAAGTATGCAAATGAAATACACATGGCAGCTATTACATAAGAGGGAAAGATGAAGGGACTTGTGTGGTTGTAAAGTTTCTACATTTTACTTGAAGAGATGAAGTATCAATTCTAATAGGTTGTGAAGGTATGCTATATGTATAAATATGTAGTCATCCTGAGAAAAAACACTAAAAAGCACAAAGGGACATATTCAAAAACCCCAAAGGTAAATTAAAATGGAACACTAGTGGCCAGGCGTGGTGGCTCACACCTATAATCCCACACTTTGGGAGGCCGAGGCGGGCAAATCATAAGGTCAAGAAATCGAGACCACCCCGGCCAACATGGTGTAACCCCATCTCTACTAAAAATGCGAAAGTTAACCGGGCTTGGTGGCAGGCGCCTATAGTCCCAGCTACTTGGGAGGCTAAGCCAGGAGAATTGTGTGAACCTGGGAGGCGGAGGTTGCAGTGAGCCAAGATTGCGCCACTGCATTCCAGCCTGGCAACATAGTGAGACTTCATCTCAAAAAAAAAAAAAAGGAACACTGAAACATATTTAAATAACCCAAAAGAAAAAGAAATCAGGAATGGAGAACAGAAGGAGGAAATAAATAACAGAGGAAACTCACAGAAAACAAATGATAAACTGTAGTCTTAAATGATATCAATAATAATATTAGGCCAGGCACAGTGGCTCATGCCTGTAATCTCAGCAGCTTGGGAGGCCAAGGCAAGCAGATCACCTGAGGTCAGAAGGTCAAGACCAGCCTGGCCAACATAGTGAAATTCCATCTCTACTAAAAACACAAAAATTAGCTGGGCATGGTGGCATGCACCTGTAATCCCAGCTACTTGGGAGGCTGAGGCAGGAGAATCACCTGAACCCGGGAGGCAGAGGTTGTGGTGAGCCAAGATCGTGGCGCTGCACTCCTTCCTGGGCAACAGAGCAAGAGACTCTGTCTCAAAATAATAATAATAATATTATTATTATTACATGTAAACAGTCTAAATACACCAATTAAAAGAGAGGTAGTAACATGTTGGCTTTTTTAAAAAGACAAACTGTGTGCTCTCTATAATAAATCTATTTAAAATGTAATTATGTAGGCATGTTAAAAGTAAAACAAGTACTTAATACACAATGAAAATAGTTAAAATTGTAAATTTTATGTTTATTTTACCTCAATAAAAAAAATTTAAGTAAAAGGATGGGACTTGCATTTCCAGCCAAGATGGAGCAACAGTCACTGGATTTACTCTCCCACCTGAAACAACCAAAAACTAGACAAAATCTAGAAAACAATGATTTTTAAGATTCTAGAAACCAAGAAATGAAGGACAGGATGATTCCCAAGAGATAGGAAACAAATGAGAGTTTACTTCCTGGAAAGTTTCCAGGCAACTGTACGGGAAGGGGCACCAAAGAAGACTTCTCAGCGGCAAGTAAGTGTGTGTATAGATACTCAAAATCCTTAGTAATTAGGATATGTAGACTAGAACCATAAATATGGCCCACATATTAAAATGCCTGCAATTTAAAAGACTTGTGCCAAGAGCCCATAAGGATGTAGAGCAACTTGAACTCTTTAGACGGGACCGAGCTCGTATACACTGCTCATGAGAATGAAAAATGGTACAACTGTGCAAAAAAGTTTGACAGTTCTTAAAACATTTTGCTTATACCTACCATGTGGCCCTCCTATTCTAGTCCTAAGTATTTTTCTGTTTTCTCCCCCTGTGGTATTTCAGAAAGTCCTACATTATTTACCCAAGAGAAACAAAAGCATATGTGTACATAAAGACTTGTACACCGATGTTCATAGCAACTTTATTTGTAATAGACAAAACCTTAAAACAACACAAATGTGAACACATAAACAAAATGTAGCACACCCATTCAATGAGACACAAATTATTCCACAATAAAAAGGAATAAACTCTGGATATATGCAGTAAGAGGGATTAATCTCAAAGTAAGTTTTGTTTGAAAGTATACAGATTAAAAGAATATATCCCAGCTGGGCGCGGTGGCTCAAGCCTGTAATCCCAGCACTTTGGGAGGCCGAGGCGGGTGGATCACGAGGTCAAGAGATCGAGACCATCCTGGTCAACATGGTGAAACCCCGTCTCTACTAAAAATACAAAAAATTAGCTGGGCATGGTGGTGCGTGCCTGTAATCCCAGCTACTCAGGAGGCTGAGGCAGGAGAATTGCCTGAACCCAGGAGGCGGAGGTTGCGGTGAGCCAAGATCGCGCCATTGCACTCCAGCCTGGGTAGCATGAGTGAAACTCCGTCTCAAAAAGAAAAAAAAAAAAAAGAATATATCCTAAAACATTTATCATCTCTTTGTGTTGAGAACATTTCAAATCTTCTAGCTATTTTGAAACATACAATAAATTCTTTTTTTTTTTTTGAGACAGAATCTCACTCTGTCACCCAGGCTGGAGTGCAGTGGCTTGATCTTGGCTCATTGCAACCTCCGCCTCCTGGGTTCAAGTGATTCTCATGCCTCAGCCTCCCAAGTAGCTGGGATTACAGGCTCGCACCACCATGCCTGGCTAGTTTTGTACTTTTAGTAGAGACAGGGTTTTGCCCTGTTGGCCATGTTGATCTCGAACTCCTGACCTCAGGTGATCTGCCTGCCTCTACCTCCCAAGGTGCAGGGATTACGGGTGTGAATCACAGCACCCAGCCACGTGCAATAAATTCTTAACTATAGCCATCCTACTGTGCTAATGCTTCAACTTATTCCTCCTAGCTAACTGAATTTTTGCACCCATTAACCAATCTGTCTTCATTCTTCCTCATCCCCACCCTCTCCTGCCTCTAGTAACCATCATTCTACTCACTCCCTCCATGAAATCAATTTTTTTAGCTCACACATAGGAGTGAGAAAATGTAACATTTGCCTTTCTGTGCCTGGCTTACTTCACTCAATATGTCTTCCAGTTCCATCCAGGTTGCTCCCAAATGTCTGAAGTGATGGATATCCCAATTAACTTGACTTGATCATTATACATTCTATGCATGTATTAAAATATTACATGTACCCCATAAACATGTACAACTCTTCTATGTTAGTAAAAATTGTATATATCCTGTATAATTTCATTGATATAAAATTCTAGAAAAATGCAAACTAATCTAAAATGTCAGAGAACAGATCAGTGATTTCCTGAAGATGGAGGTGGGGCTTCAGGAGGGATGAGAGGAAGGGAACATGAGACGACATTTAGGAGTGATGGATTCTAAACACAGCCCAGGCCGCACACGGTGGCTCGCACCCGTAATCCTAATGCTTTGGGAGGCCTGGGCAGGTGGATCACTTGAGCCCAGGAGTTCCAGACTAGCTGGGCAACAAGGTGAGACCCTGTCTCTGTATAAAACAATACAAACATTAGCCAGGCATGGTGGTGCATGCCTGTAGTTCCAGCTACTCAGGAGGCAGGAGGATCACCTGAGCCCAGGAGGAAGAGGTTGCAGTGAGCTGCACTCCAGCCTAGGCAACAGAGAGACCGTATCAAAAACAAACAAAAGAAAACCACAGCCCAAACCTAGCAGATTAACATAAATGCTCACACTAAAGGCCTATTTACCTCAGTTCCTGATACATGTCCAGCTTTTTCTTTTCTGTTTTTTAGAGACAAGATCTTGTTCTGTTCTCCTAGGCTGGAATGTAGTGGCACAATCAGTGCTCATGGCAGACTCAAACTCCTGGGCTCAGGCAATCCTCCCACCTCAGCTTCCTGAGGTGGTAGTAGTTAGGACTAAAGGCGTATGCCACCAGGCCATGCTAATTTTGGGGGGGCGATGGGGTCTCACTATGTTGCCTAGGCTAGTCTTGAACTCTTGATCTCAAGCAATACTCCCACCTCAGCCTCCCAAAGCACTGGGATTACCTTCTTCCAGGTAGAAGCCACCACACCCAATCCACATCCGGCTTTCAACAGAAAACTACAAGCATGACAAAAGGCAAAACATATCACACGAAACATAATTTGAAGAGACAAAGCAATCATCAGAATCAAATTCAGATATAACACAGATATTGAAATTATCAGACAGAGAATTTTAAGTAAATATGATTATTGTGTGAAGGGCTCAAATGGGAAAAGTAATGCAAGAATAGCGGGTAATATAAGTAGAGAGACGGAGACTCTAACAAAGAATCAAAAGGAAAGCTAGAAATTTAAAAACACAGTAACAACAGAAATGAAGTATGTCTTCAGTGGACTCACCTGTAGCCTGACATGACTGAGAAAAGAATCAGTGAGCTTGAAAATATGCCAATAGAAACTTCCCAATTAAAATGCAAAGGGAAAACCAAAAACAACAAAAAACCGTATCCAAGAACTGAGGGACAATTTCTAAAATGTATAATATGTGTCACTGGAATACCTAAAAAAGAAGCGATACAGAGCAGAAGTATTTGCATAAATAATGGCCAAGAACTTTCCAAATTAATGGTAGATACCAAACCATAGATCCCAGAAACCCAGAGAACACCAAACAGGATAAATATCAAACACGATATGTCAAAGGGCTGAAAATCAAGGGCAAAGGGGAAATGCTGAAAAGCCAGGGGAGTGGAGAGGAGCACCTCACATACAGAAGAGCAAAGATAAGAAATACAGCAAACTTCTCATCAGAAATCATCTGAGCAAAGGAGAGTAAAGTGAAGTATTTGGCGTCGAAAGAAAAAAAATGCTTGGATTACAGGCATGAGCCAGTGCACCAGGACTGGGCACAGTGATTCACACCTGTAATCCCAGCACTTTGGGAGGCCAAGGCAGGAGGATCACTTGAGGCCAGGAGTTTGAGACCAGCCTGATCAACATAGCGAGATCCCATCTCTACAAAAAATAAAAATAAAAAAATTAGCTGGGCATGGTGGTGTGCACCTATAGTCCCAGGTGAGGTAGAAGAAACACTTGAGCCCAGGAGTTGCTGCAGTGAGCTGTGATTGCACCACTGCACTTCAGCCTGGGTGACACAACCCCATCTTAATTAAAAAAAAAAAAAAAGGAAAAGAAAAGAAACTGACTTTGATGTTTAAAACTTTCTAATAAAAAAAATTCCAGATAAAGATGGCTTTGCTGGCATATTCTACCAAACATTTAAAGAAGAAATAGCAAGAGTTCTACACAATTTCTTCCATAAAATATAACTGAAGGGAACCATTTTCAAATAGCTTTAGAGAGCAGAATTACCTTGATATCAAAACCAGACAAAAACATTACAAGAAAGTAAAACTATGCTCCTTATGAACACAGGAAAAAAAATCAGCAAAATATTAGCTAATCGAATCTAGCAATATACAAAAAGAATAATACACCACTATCAATTGGGATTATCACAGGAATTCGAGGAAGGTTCTATATTAAAAAAAAATCAATCAATACAATCCATCATATAAGCAGATTAAAGAAAAAAATCACATAAGTAGGCTGGACGCGGTGGCTCACTCCTGTAATCGCAACACTTTGGGAGGCTGAGTCAGGCAGATCACCTGAGTTCAAGAGTTCAAGACCATCCTGGCCAACATGATGAAATCCTGTCTCTACGAAAAATACAAAAATTAGCCGGATGTGGTGGTGGGCACCTGTAATCCCAGCTGAGGCTGAGGCAGGAGAATCGCTTGAACCTGGGAGGCAGAGGTTGCAGTGAGCCGAGATTGTGCACTGCAGTCCAGTCTGGGCGACAGAATGAGACCTTGTCTCAAAAATAAATAAATAAAATAAAAATAAATAAGTTGGCCACATGCCGTGGCCTGTAATCCCAGCACTTTGGGAGGCCGAGGTGGACAGATCACCTGAGGTCAGGAGTTTGAGACCAACCTGGCCAACATGGTGAAACACTGTTTCCACTAAAAATTAGCCAGGTGTGATGGTACATGCCTGCAATCCCAGCTACTTGGGAGACAGAGACAAGAGAATCACTTAAATCTGGGAGGCAGAGGTTGCAGTGAGCCGAGATCATGCCACTGCACTCTAGCCTGGGCAACAGAGTGAGACTCTGTCTAAAAAATAAAAATAAAAATTCAACAGCAATACATGATAAAAACTCATCAAGCTAGGAACGGAAGAGTACTTCTTTAAGACCATAAAGGGATTCTAAAAAGAACTGACAGGTAAAATAATCGTTAATGGTGAAAACTAAATGTTCACTCTTATGATTGGGAACAAGACAATGGGTCCACTCTCATCATTCTTGCTCAAGATTGTGCTAGAAGTCTTAGTCAGTGCAACAAGGCATGAAAAGGAAATAAAAGGCATACACATTCAAAAAGAAATACAAGTGTCCCTATTCACAGTGAATGTCTATGTAGGAAATCTCAAGGACTCCACCAAAAGCCCCTAAAACTAAGTGAGCTTAGCAAGATTAAAATAAGAATTTATTTCCATGCTCAAAGAAAAAAAGATGTAAGGTTAACATACAAAATTTAATCATATGTCTATATACTTGTATGAATTGTGGGAAACAAAAATTATAAAAACAATGTCATTTACATTAGCTCCAAAAAATATAATGACTGGATTTGTCTAACCTAATAAAACACATACCTAATAAAACATAAGCAGAATACATATTCTGAAATATACAAAATGCTGATGAGCAAAATAAAAAGACACAAATAGAAAGATACATTATGTCTATTAGAAAGATACATCGTGTCTATTGATTGGAAGACTCAATATAGCTAAATATTCCCCAAATTGGTCCATAAATTAAATGTCACTTGAATCAAAATCCCAAGCAGAATTTTAGAAGAGACGAGCTGATTCTAAAATTTATATAGAAAAGCAGAGGAACTAAAATAGCACAAGCATTTTTGAAGATTAAAAAAAAAATTGAAAGACTCACATAACTCAATTTTAAAACTTACTATAAGGCCAAGCGTGGCGGCTCATGCCTGTAATCCCAGCACTGTGGGAGGCCAGGGCGGGCGGATCACGAATTCAGGAGTTTGTGACCAGCCTGACCAACATGGTGAAATCCCATCTCTACTAAAAATACAAAATTAGCCGGGCATGGTGGCACATGCCCATAATCCCAGCTACTCGGGAGGCTGAGGCAGGAGAATCACTTGAACCTGAGAGGCAGAGGTTGCAGTGAGCTGAGATGGTGCCATTGCACTCCAGCCTGGGTAAAAAGAGCAAAACTATGTCTCAAAAAAAAAAAAAAAAAAAAAAAAAAAAGAAACACAGATAAATGGATCACAATAGAATGTCCAGAAATAGATCTCCATAAATATGACTAATTGCTTTTTTTCCCACAAAGGTGTAAAGGCAATTTAATGGAGAAAGAGTAGTCTTTTTTTTTTTAATGATGTTGGGATAATTGGACATCTATCAGAAAATTTAAAAAGGACCCTCAGCCCAAACTTCCTACCTTATAAAAAATTAATCCAAAATAGATTATAGCTGTAAATGCAAAATGTAAAATTTTAAGAACAAGAGAAAATTTTTCATAATTGAGTTAACCAAATACTTCTTTGATATAATACCAAAAGCATTATCCATGAAAGAAAAAATGATGAATTTCACTTCAAAATTTAAAACTTTTGCTCAGTGAAAAAAACTGTTAACAGAATGGAAAAGCAAGCCACAGAATTGGAGAAAATGTATGCAAACTACATTCTAGAAGGGATTTGTATCAAGACTATTATCAAGAATTCTCAAAACTAGATAATAAGTAAACAAACCCAATTAAAAAATGGACAAAGGACTTGAACAAACACACCATCAAAGAGGATATAATGATAGCAAGTGAATGTATTAATATATGTTTAATATAATTAGCCATTAGGAAAATGCAAATTCAAACCACAATGAGCTATATCTATGCCTCTGTTAGAAATGCTAAAATTAAAAATCCTGGCAACACCAAAAGCTGGCAAGAATGATGAGGAACTGGAACACTCACACATTGCTGGTTGGAATGAGAAAAACACAACTGCGCTGGAAAATGATTTGGCAGTTCCTTATAAGGTAAACATATACTTACCAACTCGGCCAGCAATCCCACTCCTGGGTATTTGCCCTAGTGAAATTAAACCTTACGCTCACACAAAAACATGTACACAAAGGTTCACAGCAGCTTTAACTGTAATAGCCAAAAACTGGAAACAACCCAAATGTGCTTCAAAAGGAGAATGGATAAACACGAACTGCTGTAATTCCAGCAGTGAAGAGGAACAAGCTGTTAATATACACAACCACTTGTACAAACCTCAGAGACATTAGGTTGAGTAATAGAAGCCAGTCTCAAAATGTTATATGCTGTATAATTCTATTTGTTTGACATTCTTAAAAGACATAATACTAAAATAAGCAAAGGATTTGAACAAATACTTCACCAAAGAAGATATACAGATGGAAAATAACTGCATGAAAGATATCCAACACCATTATCCACCAGGAAATACAAATTAACACTAAAATGAGATACCACCACACATTTGTTTAAATGGATAAAATTTAAAACACTGACAGTAACAAGTGTTATAAAGGATGTGGAGTGACTAGAAGTCCCCACATCCTTTATAAATTGCTGGCAGGGATGTGAAATGGTACAGCTGCTTCAGAAAATAGTTTGGCATCTTCTTATAAAGTTCAATATATGGCCCAGCAATCTAGCTCCTTAGTATTTAACCTTGAGAAGTGAAAAAGTGTGTCCATGAATATTCAGAGTAGCCCCCCCCCCCCCTTTTTTTTTTGTTTTTTTTGTGAGACAGAGTCTCACTCTGTCATCCAGGCTGGAGTGTAATCGTGTGATCTCGGCTCACTGCAACCTCCACCTCCCGGGTTCACACAATTCTCCTGCCTCAGCCCCCCGAGTAGCTGGGATTACAGGTGCATGCCACCACGCCTGGCAAAATTTTTGTATTTTTAGTAAAGACGGTGTTTCACCATGTTGCCCAGGCTGGTCTCAAACTCCTGAACTCAGGTGATCCATCTGCCTCAGCCTCCCAAAATGCTGTGATTTCAGGCGTGAGCCACTGTGCCCAGCTTCGTAGCAGCTCTATTCACAGTCACCAAAAATTTGAAACAGCCCAAATGTTCATCACAATATGAACGGATAAACAAACTGGAGTCCATCCATACAATAGGATACCACTCAGTAGGAAAAGGATGTGAAAATGTGGATGAATTTCAAAGACACTATGCTGAATCGAAAAAGACAGTCTCAAAATGTTACATACTGTATGATTTCATTCATGTGACATTCTCTAAAATACAGCTCAGTGGCTGCCCGAGGTAGAGATGGGGGAGGTCTGACCACAAAGGGGTACCAAGGGGATTGTTTTAGGGTAACAGACTATTCTGTATCTTGGTTGTGATGGTGGTTACATAAATCTGTACATGTGCTATACTGTATAACTCACAGAAAAAAAAGTCAGTTTCACTGCACAATAATTTTTAAAAATTCAGAAGCCCCATATGTCACATCAAGCAAGTTTAGTGTGTGTAAATTTTAAAAACAACTTAAAACAATCATGATCCTCCTATTTGGGTCTAAATGAGAAGCAAAGAGATGAAGGTTCTTGCACTCCAAGGGCACAGGAAAGATCCCACATTTGGAGCCTAGAGACTAGAGAGCTGGAGCGCAGAATGGAGGAAAACCCAAACAGGGAAGAGACCCAGGGCTGGGGCATTGCTGGATTTGATGACCCTAGAGGCAGGGTGGGTTTGGGGCCTGGAGTGCCACCAGGACCAGCTCAGCCTCTAGCCAGTGGGCAGGGAGGAGCACCGCAGGGGCTGAGGAGCAGAGGGAGACGCCATCCAAGGGGAGATTGGAGGGTGCACTGGGTGAGGGGCCTGGGGTGAGCATGGTGGGTGAGCCTCCTGGAGCTGGGGTAAGGGATGCAGCACAGGGAGCAAGACACAGGCCCCTCAGGGCCACTGTGGGTGAGTACCGGCATCCTGGGGCACCATTCTCCCATCCCACCCCCACCGTTCTCCACCTCCTCCACCGGAGCTTCCCCCAGAGGTTCTCAGTGGTCCCCTTGAGGGAGGGCTGGAAAAAGGAGAAGAAAGCCGGGCTCAGCGAGGGTCCCAGTGGGACCACCCCTCCGCATGTGCTCCCAGCCCTGCGGCCTGCAGAGGAGGGAACGCAGGGCTCCTGGGAGTGGGCTGTGCTAAGGCGACCATTAGCCCCTGCCTCAGGCATTTCTTCTGCAGCATCCCCAGCCCCATCCCCAGATAAGTGACCCTCACATGCAGCCCCTGACACAGCAGCCTCCCGGGAGGACCCAGGAGTTTACTTGGTGGATCCTGCACCTTGGGAAGCCCCATGGCCCCCTTTATAGATCTCCACCTGATCTATATCCACCTGTGGTCCCCACCTGATCTTATACAGTCACCTTTGCTAGCCTGTCTCTTCCTTCATCTGGCTCCTTGCTGGCAGAATCTGAGCATTTTCCTCAGATGCTAAAAAGTGCCAGCACAGAGCAAGTACTAAATAAATGCTCATTTAATTAATGAATACTATAAAGTAAAAGAGGACCAGATGCTTCTCTAGGGAGACCCAAAGCCCTAAAGTCCTGAGACCCTTTTCTCCATGCCTAGGGACAGCTTCTGCCACTGCACTTCCCTGTACCCAGTGACCACAGTAGAAGTGTGTGTGAGCAGCAAATGACTGGGCTGGATTTGGGGAAGCTCTGCACTGGGATGGTGGAGTTCAGCACTGGGAACTGGACAGCAACCAGAAGATCCAGCATTGGAAAGGTAGGGGTGGGGAAGAGAAATGAGGCAGAGACATGGTAGATGAAGAGGGGTTTGAAAGGGAAGGGCCACTTAGCCGGGAGCCAACCCCGTCCTGCACCAGCTATCCCTCTGTCTTACTTAACTCTGCCTAGGGTTTCTGTCCACACACTTTTCTAGTCAGGAGGCCCTGGAAAGCGGCTCCTTGAAGAAGATTCTCTTGTCTTAGGCCTTTGCTCAGGTGATTTCAAGACAGGGGGTGCTCTTCCCCCAGCTCTTCCCATCATTCAGGTCTCACTGGAAGTCACTTCTCCAGAGACCTTACCCCAGTCTCTTTCCTCTCACTCTGTTTCACCTCTTCATAACACTAATCATCTGGATTTGCACTGTCTGCTCATTTACATGCTTTATACCTCCAGAGTGTAGGCTTCTTGAATGCAGAAATTTTTCTTGTTCATTTCTGCATCGCCATGGCCTAGAGCAGCAGCTGGGGCATCACTGGAACACAATAAAGTGTTGTTGGACAGATGGACAGATGGACGGATGGATGATCAATGGATGGATGGATGGATCAATGGATGGATGGACAGACAGATGGACAGATGGATGGATGAATCAATGGATGGATGGACAGACAGATGGACAGATGGATGGATATGCTACAGGATGTGAGGGATAGTTTCCCA
The DNA here is from genome assembly GCF_009761245.1 of Sapajus apella. NCBI lineage: Eukaryota > Metazoa > Chordata > Mammalia > Primates > Cebidae > Sapajus > Sapajus apella. The sequence goes on from NW_022436963.1 coordinate 3,467,432, forward strand.
AGAGAAATTGGAATTACACTTTCAGAAAGAAATGGGAATGAGTACCTGGCAGACCATACAACAGGTATGGAAGACATATTACTGTCACCATCCCCACAAAGTGAGCCCAGCCCCCTAGAAGATGGGTTGTCAGCCCTCTTGCCTTCAACTTCCTGATTTCTAGTTTCCCTTTTGAAGTTAGGATTGATGGTAGACTCCCTGAGAATGGCTGTAGTTTGCGTGGCTCAGCAGTACAGACTGTACTTCTAGGCCCATTCTCAGGAAGAAGGGAAGAGTGGATACTGGCTGCTCATCTATCATGCCACCCTCCTAATAGTGGCCAGGGGGGCAGCCAGGTGCCGTGGCTCACACCTGCAATCCCAGCACTTTGGGAAGCCAAAGCAGGCAGATCACTCGAGGCCAGGAGTTTGAGACCAGCCTAGCCAACATGGTGAAACTTTGTCTCTACCAAAAATACAAAATTTATCCAGGTGTAGTGGTGCATGCCTATAAACCCAGCTACTTGGGAGGCTGAGGCATTAGAATCATTTGAACCAGGGAGGCAGAGGTCACAGTGAGCCAAAACAGTGCCACTGTACTCCAGCCTGGATGACAGAGACCCTGCTAAAAAAAAAAAAAAAAAATAGTGGCCAGAGGGCTAGGGTCTGGCCATTCCATCCTTGACTCTTCCTGGACCATCAGAGTCTGAGGTTGCCCTCTAGTACCATCTTCTGCCCACTCAGGAGTAAGAAGAGCCCAGCTCTGGCAGGAGAAAAGTGGAGTGATGTTCTGCACTGTACACACTGTGGATTCACTGCCAAAATGTCCTGTTTCTGTGCCCTTCACAACATGACATGGCAGTCGCTCCCATCAAAAGAGGAAGTTTCTTTCCCTTGAATCTGGAATGGCCTGCCTTTCACTTTGGCCAGCTGAACGTGATGGAAGTGCCAGGTCCAAGCCCAGACCTCTAGATGACTTTCATGCTTCTCTTAACCCTGTGCAGACAAGTGAACAAACCTGGCTTGGGCTAGCCTGCTAGAGAATGAGAAACCACATATGGAAGTGCAGTTTTCCCAGTGTGTCCATTGCCAGCCAACCTCCAAACATGGACAAGTCAAGGTCAGCAGAGCTTCAAACACACAGCTGACTGCAAAAGCATGAGCAAGCTCAGCTGGCACCAGAAGAAACCCCCAGCTGGCCTACAGACTCATGCACACTAATGGTTCCAAGCCAGTTTTAGGATGGTTTGCCACCCAGCAATAGCTAATGGATGCAGGAGTCATGAACACCTACTCAATCTCAGCCTGAGAGCTGCGTGGAACTCAACCCTACCAGAACAGCCAGATTTTGGCCAAAGCGGAGGTGAGAAGGGTCCTGGGAGACACTGAGGCACTGGATTTGCTGATAGCAGCCTCTGCTCAAGAATCCAATAGCAAGGAAGCCCCAACAGAGAAAGGCTGTGAATAGAAACTATGGGAGAAATTACTTTCAACTTCCAAGTTGGAGTCGTCATTTTCATTTGGTGACAATGTACTAATGGGAAAGGGTTCACATGTTCAGGGGCTTTTCCGTGTTGTGTGCAGTGTTCTTCAGATGCGTTTATGACATTGCTAAGCTCAATGTGTGACGGGACATAGGAGTGAGTGAATTCTACCAACATCTTCCTCATCTGTAATAGGATTTTTCAGGCCGGCAGTGACTCACACCTGTAATCCAAACATTTTGGGAGGCTGAGGCAGGTGGATCACCTGAGGTCAGGAGTTTGAGACCAGCCTGGCCAACATGACAAAACCCTGTCTCTACTAAAAATACAAAAATTAGCCAGGAGCAGTGGTGCACGCCTGTAATCCCAGCTACTCAGGAGGCTGAGGCGGGAGAATCGCCTGAACCTGAGAGGTGGAGGTTGCAATGAGCCAAGATCACACCATTGCATTCCAGCCTGGGCAACAAGAACGAAACTGCATCTCAAAAATAAATAAATAGTATTTTTCAGAGGCTCAGCCTGAACTTGACCCCTCTGGTCCCAGGTTAGTTACAGGCAGGCACAGGTCAGTCTGAGGGGGAGGCATCATGAGCATGGGGGCAAAAGGGGGTGGCTTCTTCTCTCAGGGGACCACACCACTCCTTCACAGGTTTAGTCCTTGGGCCCCATGGGTGAAGGCTTTCCCTTAACATCCCCTTCTCCTTTTTCCTGAGAGGAGGGGACCTCACTGTGCTCTGCATCTCCAGTCCACCTCTGCCTCCTCCTCGTTGGCTTCACCCCACAGCAGGAGAGAGCTACCCACTCAGTGAAATCAGGGAAAGTGAGCATTCACTTTGAGTCACTTGCCTGGCAGGCAGGGCCTGGCTGTGATGAGCACCGCAGTCTGGTTCTGACATTTAGACCAAAGACAGCACTCCTCCCAACTTGGACCCCTGTCCTCAAACAGCAAGCCCACCAGTGCAGGGTCCCATTCCCACTCCCCACCCCTACACCTCACGGGCAGTGTGTCCCTGCCAGCTTCCTGACGTGACCTGGGAGAGGAAGCCAAGCCTGCTTGACTTGCAAGTCTGCTGTCTACAGTCCAGTTCTGACCCTAGCACCAGCCCTTACAAGCCATGGCTTGAAGGGTGAGCAGCTTCTGACCCCGACCACCCAAGAGCAGTGACAGGCAGCTAGCCCAGTGAGGTCATGCAGGACACTCAGGGAGGGGCCAGGAGCCAGGAGCCAGCCGAGGTCTCCATCCCAAGTTCTTTGGAGAAGGATAACAGCCCTCAGGTTAGCAGAGGGGCAGAGCTAAGAGACTGCTGGAGTCCTGTCCCTCCCAGGCAGCCTCCCACCCAGCCCCTGATGCACCCCTAACTCCACTCCCCTAAGAAGCTACAAGAGACAAGGCCCAAAAGAGGAGGCTTTTAATACAAAGAGGGTGGGACATGGCCTGGGAAGGACTTAAATAAGGAGGGTAAGTGTCAGGAGCCGGCAGCTGGGGGTGCAGGGACCCTGCGGAGTGGGATGATGCAGACAGAGTTCCGAGCCTCTTTGATTCGCCACCATCGGCCAAGCCTGCAGGGGGCACAAGGAGCAGCTTAGACCCGGACCAGTCTCCAGCCCATTTCCACGCAGTTGTCCAGCCTGCACCACCTCACCACACCCTCAAGGGCCACACATACCTGTGCTCCTGCCCCACCCCAGCCACCAGGAAGTTCCCAGAGCTGGAGAACTTGAGGCTGTTAATAAAACCCACCTGAGCAGAGAGAGAAAGACAACATGAAAAGACATTAGAACACCCCTCAACCACCATCTTCAGCATCGCAGTCAAGGGCTGGGCCTTACCAAGCCTGGGTTAAATCCCTGCTCTGCCCCCTGCTACCTGCTGATACAGGCCAGCCCTTTACCTATCAGGGCCTCAGCCTCCAAATCTGTGAGATGAGGGTAAGCAGAGCACTGGGCTGGCAGTGAGTTTGTGAGGATGAAGGAGGCAGTGTACACCAAGTATGTCAAGGCCGTGGCCTGAGGCTGGCTCCTGGTTGTGGGGCCCTGGAGACCCCATGAGTCCCCACTGACCCAGACCCTACATTCTGAGCACACATCACTGACAGATCCTGCCACTCTCCCTCAGGTCACCCCAGTGTGGACGGTCAAGTCCACACGCTCTAGCCTAACACCCAATCTGGCACCAGCAGTGCAAATCCCATCACAGGGCCAGGCCTCCATGCCTTTGCCCATGCTGCTCCCTGACTTGTACTCCAGCACCCTGGACAGAGCCTAGGCTAGGAAGAGGCGCAGAAGAGGGAAAGGGGGGGGGTCCCCTGCCAGGCCCTGTGCTAGGAGCTGGCCCTGCCCTGAGAAGGTTCCCTTCTGACAAGAAGAAAGATCTTAAAGAGCGAATTCCAGGGGTCTCGGCAGTGTGGCAAAGACAGGCTGAGCATTCAAGCCCACTCACTCACCAGGGGGATGTCACAGAGAAGGTCAAGCCGCCGGAAGCCTTCCCCACACTGCCAAAGCCGCACACAGGAGCTGTGGGAGCCTGGGGAGACAGGGACAGTGAGCAACCCCCACCCGGCAGCCCACCCGGCAGCCCCTCTTCCCTGCCTCTCAGGGCACCCACCTGTGGCCACGAGATCTGTGTTGAGGAGGGCTGCCACCGATGATATCCAGAAGGGCTGCTCCAGGCCTGGCTCCCCCCGCATCCCGTGAGCTTCACGCTGCAGGGCAAGTGGTCGCTTCTTGGAGAGGCCCCACAAGGCCACAGAACTATGGACAGGGAGGGAGTACAGCAGTGAGGGGCCAGAGGCAGAAAAGTCAACACATGTAACACAAAGGATAAATGCTTGAGGGGATGGATACACTGTTTTCCATGATGTGATTACGACACATTGCATGCCTGTATCAAAACATCTCATGTACCCCATAAATACATACAACTAATAGGTACCCACAAAAATTTTTTTTTAATTCTAAAAAAAAGAAAAAAGGCCACATGACAGGAAGGGGTCAAGAGCACATAGCTGAGACAAGGTCATCTGAGCTCTCTGCCTCCGCACCCTCATCTATGAAAAGAGATTACAACAGCTACCCCACTGGGGGTTCCATGAGGCAAGCTCAGGTCCCTGCAGGCAGCCAGCGCTTGGGAGCAGAAGGTGTGGCCAGAGACATCCAAAGGCGCCCTTACCCATCGTCTGCACCGGATACCATGTGCTCCTCGTTGATTAGGTGGATGCAGTCGATGGAGCCCCTGGAGAAAGGGACTGTTGAGGGGTGTGACCTAAGCCCACCCCCAGCCCATGTAGCCCCCACTGGCATGGCAGGCCACCTTACTGGTGGCCGTAGAAGACAAGCTGGGACTCCTCAGGGATCTTCCACACACGTACAGTCCCATCCCGGCCCCCAGCGGTCACACAGCACTCCCGGCCCAGGGCATCTAGTGCAGCCACAGAGTCCTGGTGCCCGAAGCTGCAGAGTGGACAGAGTAGGATAGGGGTCATGCGTGAACTCACGCACATGCATCCACACACCCTCTCCCACACACACTCACAGAGTCTCCACGTAGGAGTTCTCTGCCACGTTCCACACCTTCACGGAGCGGTCATGGGATGTGCTGTAGAGCTGGTGGGTGCCTCTGCGGAACGCCAGCCCCTAAGGGTGCATAGGGAGATGACAAAGGGGACCTGGACTATAGCAGGTGAGAGACAGGTCAGGCCCCGGGAGGACCTCCCAAAAAGCAAGCCATGTGGCATGTCCTGGGAGGCACTTTTGTGCAGCCCACATGCCCATCTGCCCCTGAGCAGATGCAGACTTCTTTATTTTTTTGGAGACAGGGTCTCACCGTGTTGTTGGAGTGCAATGGTGCAATCATAGCTCACTGCAGCCTCCAATTCCTGGACTCAAATGATCCTTTCACCCAGTCTCCCAAAGTGTTGGGATTAAGAGCTGCCACACCCTACCCAGAGGCGGACTTCTCAAGGCCCTCCCTGATTCCTGAGCAAGCTCAACCCAGTCTCCCCCAGGTCTCCCCATCCCTTTAGCCCATTTATGCCTTTCATAACACCACTCACTACCCACTCGCTACCCTTGGATGCAGGTTCCCTGAGGACCGGGACCACAGAGGCCAGCACTGAGCCTAGCGTACTCAGCACATGCCCGCTAACTATCCCCTGGCAAAGGCCCAGCTCCTCACCGACACTGCATCCCGGTGTCCTGTGAAGGTGTACAGGTTCTGGCAGCTCTGGGCCTCCCAAATGAGAATGAGCTTGCTGCGGTCACCCGAAGCCTACGGGGTGAAGACAATGACCACAGGCACCCACTGTGCACCAGACCTCCCACCTGCCCCCAGGGCCAACCTGGCCTTACAAGGTACTTGCCGTCGGAGGAGATGGCCATGCAGAGGACGTGGCTGCTGTGGCCAGGGGACTTTCCCTCGGCACCCTTCTTGGCTCGAGGAATCACATGCAGCTTCCGTCCACTCTCCACACTCCCTGCCGTGGGGGGTGGGGGAGAAGCTACTGGGATGTGGGGACAGAGCTGGCTGGCAACCCCTCTCCAGCATGGAATAAAGAGCCATGGCAAAGGTCCTGGACCAGACTCGGCCAGAAGACCTGGCCCAGCCACCATGAGCCTGCAGAAAAGCCACCTCAGTTTCCTCATCTATGAAGAGGGACATTAGTGCCAAACAGCAGCCATGAAGCCCAAAGAAGAAAAGGGATGGACATGGGATTGATGGTCTGAGTTCTTCTGTCACCAGTGAGTGGAGGAAGAACTGCTCAGCCAGAATGGATGGGAACCCAGGAGGACCGGGGACTCAATCCCAGGACTGCACAGCCTCAAATGCGCTCTAGTCCAACCACCCACCTGCAACACTGATTCCCATTAAATCATCAGCCTGACTTTGTCCAAAGGTCTCTAGGGACAGGGTCTCATAAGCCCCACTGCCAGGCAGCAGCTTCCACTGTCACCCAGAGAGTACCTCTAGGGAAGCAAACCTGCCTGCAGCTCAGGGCTCAGCCTGCCGTGACCACTCTCGCTCCCCTGACCAGCCATCCTGGATGCGCCACGGGGGCTCCAGCCCCACCCAGGCACTCACTCACACTTAATGATGGTGCAGTCTTTAGCAGCAGAGAAGATGGCCGAGTCATCGGGGGTGATGACCAAACATGTGATAGAGAGCTGGTGCCCCCGTAAAACACGAATGTCAGTGGAGGCTGGGGCCTGGATCTGGGCGGACAGGGGCTGGGTCACTGTGGCTGGTGGCATAAAGGCACCACCCCCATCAACCCCACCCAGCAGTGTTGGCCCTTCCCACCCATCCCAGCCAGAAGGAAAACAAGACCCAAGGCTACAGGGACCAGCTCCTTACCTGACCCTATAGTCCCAAGTGTCCACCATGTTCCAGAGCAAAGACCCCCACACCCTGAGCCCCCACTGACTCACCTGCCCACCAACCCAGGTGGGACCCCAATTCCCTCCAACCTTACCAGGCCCACTCACCTCCTTTGCCACTGACTTCTGCAGCCTGCCCCTCTGCTCGAGCTGCATGGAGAGGAGTCAGATGGGACCCTGGGAGCAGATCAGCTCCACCCCTGCCTCCGCCAACTCTCCCTCCACACCTACCACATCCTCCTTCAGGCGCCCCGCCACCTGGTCCTCCTCAAATGCTCGGGCCTCAGCCTTCTCCTCCTCTGTGCAGGACAGACCAGACCAAGTAAACCGAGGCTCAGACCCCTCTTCTCCCATCCTGTCCCCATCCCACTGTTCCAGGGCTGGGTAACGCAGGAAGTTCCAGCTGCCTCAGCAGAGGGGAGGGCAGGCTGGAGGGTTTCTTCATGGCTTTACTTATTGCATCAGTACTTATTGTCAGTACTGGCTTCCCTGGAAGGCCCATGAGAGCTCCTGGCCACCCCCACAGGGCAGCCAGTACTGACAGCCCGGGCACTCACTGGGCACCCATGTCAGTCACCCATCAGGTGGCTGGGGCTGCAGCGGCACACAGCAGACCAACACAGGCACAAGCCCTGCCCATGGCCGGCCTGCCCACTGGCTCACCTTGCTGTCGGAGCTGCTCTAGGTAGAGCTTGGCCAAGCGCAGCTTCTTCTCCTGTGCAGTTTCCTCCAGCTCTTCCTCCTCCTCCTCCTCAGGCCTCCTTGGAGGTAGGCTGTGGGCAGAGAGGGGTTGGGTCTGAGGGACTCAGCTTGTTCCTCTGACCACTAGGACCCTGCCTTCTGAATGCTCACCTTCCTATCCAACCTTCCCCATGCCCGCCAGCCCATATGGCCGGTAACTACACTGCAGAAAGCTGAAGGATGTGACTCTCCAAGCTAAAAGGCCCCACTCAGTGGCCCACATAAGGGTGGAAACAGACCAAAATCCCAAAGAGATCACTAAAGCCTCTCAACTCTGGGGGAAAGAGGAGGCTTCCGAGAGAAACCAGGCTTTCAAAAGAAATCAGGTCACATACAAAGAGTCAGGAACCAAAATGCTCCAGCATCTCAACAGCAATATTGAGAACGAGACAGAGGAGCCTCACACACACAGCTCTGGAGGAATATGCAGACCCCTAAAATGCCATGCCCAGTCAAACGATCAACAATACTGCCAGCTGTGCAAGGTGCCACAGAATTGTTTCTCCCTCTTTTTCTTAAGAAGGATAGAGGATGTACTCCCCAAACAAGAGAGTAAACTAGGAAAGGGAAGGCAAGGGATGCCAGAAACCAGAGATGCTACAGAGAGAACAGAGAAGAGGAGGACACCATCCCCAGACATGACGGGGACAGTCTGGATCAGATCCAAGGACCCACCAGGCAGACACACCGGGACTGTCATCACCACTGCACCATCCTTTACCCTGGGGACAAGGTTCAAAATGAACCTTCACTGCTTGAGGATTGACCTTTACTGGTAAAGTCACTGCTTTCCCCTCCATGCCCCCAGTCCCCAGACCAGCAGAGAGTACTCACTTCACTCAAAGACAGGTCCTGCTTTGACCTGTTTCTGGGAGCTGGGAGTAGGTCATGGGCACTCAAACACAGAAAATCCAGGGCAGCCCATTCCCTCTGATCATGTGCCCACAGTCTCTGTCCATTGCCCTAACCGTGTTTCCAGGACTCACTCATAGCCCTGCCCCTGACTTCCCCAGAAGGGGCCTTGAAAACTCTCAGGAAAGCCAAAGCTGGACCATGCCCCAGCAGTCATTTAGTGCCCTATGCCTGGCAGGCCTTCAGCCAAAAACAGGGCTGGTGCTGCCCTTCCCTTACACAGCCAAGGGACCTGTGTTAAGTTCGGACTTCTACTCAATTTAGCCAAACTAATCGATCTATTGTTGAAGGATTCATATGCATGAGGCAGAACAGTAAAGAAATGCAAGGGAAGTACACACTATGATTCCATTTACATGGCATGCTAGAAAACACACAACTCTAGGGGTGGTAGCTACCACAGACGTGGGGAGGGAGAGGAGCTGACTATGAAGAAGCAGGAAGAGTTTTGGAGGGTGATGAAACCCTTGTATATCTTCAAGGTAGTGGTAGTTACATGACTGTGTATATTTGTCAAAATTCACCAAACCATAACTTTAAAAAGTGAATGTTACTATATGTAAATTATACCTAAATGGAAAATATTAATTTTTTAAAAGAAGAAGAAAGAAACCAAAGAAATTATTAACTCAAGTTAGGAATAACAGTTGGGGCTTCTAAGTTGCTGCAAATGCTCTAGTTCTTAACCTAAGTGGTAAGTGCAGAGGTTTACCATTTTACCACTACTCTCTACGTTACAAATGCATATCATTCACTCTTCTGTATGTAACAAGCTTCACAACACATTGAAAAAATATTTAAAACTGCTTAGCCTACACTAGCCTGGCACACACCCATCCACAATAACCTTCCTGGCACACACTTATCCACAATAACCTTCTGATTAAGAAAAGTACATTAATGGCTGGGCATGGTAGCTTACGCTGGTAATCCCAGCACTCTGGGAGGCTGAGGTGGGTGGATCATTTGAGGTTCAGGAGTTCGAGAGTAGCCTGGCCACCATGGTAAAACTCCATCTCTACTACACATACATAATTAGCCAGGCGTGGTGGTACAGGACTATAATCCCAACTACTCAGGTGGCTGAGGCAGGAAAACCACTTGAACCAGGGAAGCAGAGGTTGCAGTAAGCCAAGATCGCATCACTGCACTCCAGCCTGGGCAACAGAGTGAGACTCTGTCTCAAAAACAAAAAAAGTACATAAGTCTTTCTGCAGGCAAATTAAGGCAACACATACTCAATTCTAGAAGCGAGATTCTCAAGTCAACTCATAAGGAAGACACTAGGATTCCCTGATCCAAGAGCTCTAACCCACAGGGTCGGGCCTGACACCTTGCGTGACTCTTTGAAATCATGAAAGCAACCACACCCATCATCTGCAGAAATGAGGGGGGCATTCAAAGCCCTTTAGAATCTGCATGCACCTATGACCACCCCCCGTTATTGTGTTTTTGTAGAGACAGGGTCTTGCTCTGTCACCCAGACTGGAGGTCAGTGCATGATCATAGCTCACTGCAGCATCAGCTTCCTGGGAAGGGATCCCCCTACCTTAGCCTCCCGAGTAGGTGGGACTACAGGTGCATGCCACCATAGCCAGCTAACTTTTTTATTTTTTGTACAGACAAGATCTCACTATGTTATCCAGGCTGGTCTCAAACTCCTGACCTCAAGCAATCCTCCCACCTTGGCTTCTCAAAGCGCTGGTATTACAGGTGTGAGTTACCAGGCCCAGCCCCTTCCATCTTTTCTATCATCCATTCTGGCACACTTACACCTCAAACTTTCTTCTGATCCCTGAATGCCTTCCCTACCTCTCCATGAGAGACTCCTCCTCATCTCTCAAGACCCTATTTAAATGTCCCTCCCCTGTTCCCAGACACACAACTATAAGATACACATCTCACTACAACACACTCTCTTCACCTGCCTGCCTAACTCTGCACTTTCAACAGTGAAGACGGTGCCTGGCATGTTAAGAGACAGGGACTCCAGTAATTGTGAAATTGCAGGAAAACCGACAAGGGGAGAGGGATGCAAGAAATACTTGACAGCTTTGTTCTGTTTTCCTGCAATTTCACAATCAGTCCAGTCCCATGTTTAGCTCCCTGCCAAAACCCAAGGAGGTCGCAGTAGCCTCGGATTGGGGCCTAGGGTCCTTCCCATCCACAGACCTCGCAGAAAAGAGACTTTGCAGGACCAGAAACTAAAGGAAAGAGCCACGATCTCAGAGCCACGGCCAGAGTCTTGGGTTCTAGGCTTAGCTCTGCCCGGACTCACTGAGTCTTCCATTCACCATGGGCCTCAGTTTTCCCTCCCACTAGGTGGAAAAGAACAGCTCACCTTTCGCTCTCAGAGTCGCTGGAGATCTCCTCATTCATCTTGGTGCCACCTTTGGATTTGCCCCTGTCCCCCGCAGAGACGGCCTGGGAATTATACGGTCCTTTCTTTGGTCAAGAGTCCCGACCACCCTGGCATTGACTAAGGGGCCTCCTCGGGTCCCTCATGAGCCCCAGGATGGTAAAGGCTCCCGGGTTAAGCGCACAGTTTTCTAGGATTTGGCTAGCGGAGAGAGGAACGAAGCTGATTCCAGTTGGTGTCCCGGGCGAAGGGCTGGGGAAGGGCCTGGACCCGGGTCCCTTTGATGGGATGACAGTTGTTCCAGCACCAGGGCATACCGCGGCCCGCAGAAGCACCATGCTCACCTTTCGCCGCCGCTTGCCGGCCGCCGCACCAGCCCCGGCCCCCGAAGCCGGCTTTCCCCGCTTACGAGCAGCCGCTTTTGCCGACATGCTGCCCACCGGGTGTGTGCCTACAGCCACCGGAGAACTCACGTGGCAACTGAACCCTCCCCGCACCCCAGCCGCCTGGCAAGATTCCGCTTCCTGATAGGCTGCCATAGCCCGGGCCCCGCCTTCCAATGCTCCATTGGGTCCTTCGGCAGGCTCTACCACGCCCCCAAACACCCATAGGATGCACTCTTGTGGCCCCGCCTCCTGGAATTCCTATAGGCTCCCGCACCAGGCTCGAGTGGGAAGCCGGCGTCTCCCGGGCGCTTCCGGCCTGAAGCTGCGGCGCTTGCGCTCTGCTGCTGGCTGACTTCGAAATCGCAGCAAGAGCCTTCTCGGTGTTTGCGCCCCCTGGCCGCTGGGGGGCGCCAGAGACGCGGAACCCATCCACGTTCTGGAGCGTGACTCCTCCCCTCCTGGGGCAGCCAGGCGCTAGGCCCAGCGGGGATCCAAGCAGCCCTCGGGAGAGGGAGGCAGTGCCTGTACCCGGGCCCAAGGTCACCGGGCGACCGACAGATGCATGCTGCAAGCCCCGGCCACATGAGCAGCACTACGGACGCGACTGCCCGGGCCTTGGATATGCCAGATCGAGTGCCCACCTGTCCGTGGGACTGGCCTCCTGACTCGACCTGTCCTGGCCTCTGCTTCACCCCACTGGTGGCCAAATAGCCGATGTCTAACCCTTACACAAGCACATACGGCGTCTGGTGATTCTTGGGAATTCCCTCGCTAAGTCACGCCTGAGACTCATGGGGAGATACTAGACCTGAGACTGCCCTGGGAGGCGCACACAACCAGGTCGGGTGGCAGCCAAGACCTCTCCCATGTCCCTGCTTTTCTTAGGTGAGTGTCCTATGGTCCTGCCCACAGTCCTCCGCAGGGCAGAGCAGGGCAGAGCAGGGCAAGGCCTGGTGGGACTGGCCTTTGCCCTCTGGCAGTTCAAGGCCGTTGATCTGGAGTTCTGACTTCCCAGAACTCTTCAGTCCATTGGGAAGGGCCTCTACAGCACTGGGTTCTAAGCTTCAGGGGGATAAATCTGGCCCCAAGAGTCCCGCCCCCAGCATCCTCTGCCCACCCTCCCCCATAGCTCCGTGACTCAGCCCAGCAACCATGCCAGGGCTGAACTAGCTGACACAGGGGGAGGAGCCCCTAAGTGGACTGGAGCGATCTTCCTTTCACTTTCCCTACCCCTCAGGACTCACAGGTGAGCTGGAGAGGATAGGGAGCCAGGCAGACTCTGTTGACCAGAGTGGGAAGACTGGACAGAGTCCTAACCTTGCACTTGTGACTGGGGAAAGGAGTGTTTCTGAGTGACAAAGAGCTGGGTGTGGTCTGGGGCTGGGAATGCAGTCAGAGTGGACAGAGGACACAGTGAAAGGCCACCAAACCGGGAGCCCGGGGTGGGACAAGTTGGTGCTATACAGGCCCAGGGCGGGGGTGGGGAGTGAGAGTGGGCATTGGGGATGAGGAGACCATGGAGGCCCATAGGCCCCTCTGTGCCTCAGGACAGCCATGGCTCCAAAGCGGAAGCCCTCGGTACAGACTGAGGGCCCTGAGAAGAAGAAAGGGCGGCAGGGGGCAGGGGAGGAGGACCTCTTCCGCTCCGCTGCTGAGGCCCTCAGGGCCGCACCTGCAGAGAAGCGCATAATCCGTGTGGATCCGACGTGTCCGCTCAGCAGCAACCCTGGGACCCAGGTGAGTGGCCCCAGCCAGGCCAGAGCCTGCCCACTGATAAGCACAAACACACCCAGGCCTCCCCCTTGGGGCTCAGTTCTGGTTTTGGAGCCCAAGGCCCCCAGGTAAGCGCGCCAGAGCAAGGCCATGTTCTTCTGACCACATGGGTCTGTGTCCCATCAGGTCTAGGCAGGTCACATCTGCTTTTCAGACCCCATGCAGGCCTCCGCCCAGCATGCTTAGGGAAAGGTTCTGACCACCTCAGTCTCCGTGGCGCTCACCCGTGTCCCTTCAGGGCAGAGCCATGTCCCTCTTGGATTTCCCCATTCAGTGCCCAGCTGTGTCCTCCCAGAATCCCCCATACCCCCATGCGAGTGTCACACCACATTCCCTAGGGAAGAGCCATGACCACCCAAGCTTCCAAGACAGAGTCCCTCTGACTCCCACTGCTGTCAGACTCCTGTCCCCTTTGGAGCCCTCTCAGTGTGCAGCCAGGCACCCGTCTGACCCCCGCCAGCCTGCCCCCACCTCCCTTCTGGCCCAGGTGCATGAGGACTACGACTGCACCCTGAACCAGACTGACATCGGGAAGAACAACAACAAGTTCTACGTCATCCAGCTGCTCCAGGACGGCAGCCGCTTCGCCTGCTGGACCCGCTGGGGCCGCGTGGTGAGTGCCCCGCTTGCTCTGCACATGCTGCCCAGGGCCCCCAGAAGGCCACGGCTACTGACTGGGCGGCATCCCCAACCGTCCAGGGGTGCTCAGCACAGGGCCTGGCCCAGCACACAGGCCAGCAAACGCCAATGGTGGGCACACCCCTGAAGGTTGTCTGTGGGTGGCAGGGAGAGCTCGGCCAGTCGAAGCTCAACCCCTTCACAACACTAGAAGATGCAAAGAAGGACTTTGAGAAGAAATTTCAGGAAAAGACCAAGAACAAATGGGCAGAGCGAGACCGATTTGTGGCCCACCCCGGCAAGTACACACTTATCGAAGTGCAGGGAGAGGATGAGGCCCAGGAAGCTGTGGTGAAGGTGAGAGGGCCAGGGAAGGGAGGCGGGCCCTGGGCAGAGGGAGGGCGCTGGCTGGAGAGTCCCCGCTGGTTGGGCTGTGCCACTGCCCAGCTGTGCAGCCTCAGGCACAGAACTCCCCTCTGGCCTCAGGCTGGCTGGTCTCTGTCTGGTGTCGCGCCCTGCCCAGCCACTCCTGCTCACACGTGCTCTGTGTCTTCAGGTGGACGGAGGCCCAGTGAGGACTGTGGCTAAGCAGGTACAGCCCTGCTCCCTGGACCCAGCCACGCAGAAGCTCATCACTAACATCTTCAGCAAGGAGATGTTTAAGAATGCCATGGCCCTCATGGACCTGGGTGAGGGGTGAGGCAGGCAGGGTGGCAGGGGCCTCAGGGAGGCAGGGCTTCGGGGCTGAGTCTCCCCGCTCCCCCATCTCCCCAGATGTGAAGAAGATGCCCCTGGGAAAGTTGAGCAAGCAGCAGATTGCACGTGGCTTCGAGGCCTTGGAGGCGCTGGAGGACGCCCTGAAAGGCCCCGGGGATGGTGGCCAGAGCCTGGAGGAGCTGTCCTCCCACTTTTACACCGTCATACCGCACAACTTTGGCCGTAGCCGGCCCCCGCCCATCAATACCCCGGAGCTTCTGCAGGCCAAGAAGGACATGCTGCTGGTGAGGGCTGGCGGGGGTGCAGGCAGGCAGTGGGGCCTAGGCGACCAGCGAGATGAGGGACAGGTGGCCAAGAAGGCCCAGAGGGGTGGACTGCCTGGGCGAGCTGACAGATGGGTGGGGAAGGCCAGGAAGACAGATGGGGTAATGGGACAGGCGGACACACTGGTGGGGTGGCTGCAGTACCAGGCATGTGAGAGAGGAGAGGGGAAGCCAAAGGTCACGTGGGAAGACGAGCGGCCAGGGCCCATCATCCTAGGTGCTGGCAGACATCGAGCTGGCCCAGGCCCTGCAGGCAGCCTCTGAGCAGAAGAAGATGGTGGAGGAGGTGCCACACCCCCTAGACCGAGACTACCGGCTTCTCAAGTGCCAGCTGCAGCTGCTGGACCCTGGGGCACCTGAGTACAAGGTGAGCTGGGCCCCACAGAGGGGCCAGGCTAACAGTGAGACCCGTCCCTCTGCCCACCTGCCCTCCAGGTACCCAGAGGAATACTCGCCCTCAGCCTTCTCTTCCTGTGTCTCCAGGGCCTGCAGAGGGCTCGGGACTAGGGGGACAAGAAGAGGGGGATTAGCTCCTGAGCCTCCCACCCTGGCACCCAGCTTCTGCTCTCCCCACAGGTGATACAGACCTACTTAAAACAGACTGGCAACAACCACAGGTGCCCTACTCTTCAACACGTTTGGAGAGTAAACCGAGAAGGGGAGGTAAGGGAGATCCCCCACCCCCTCCACCATCACCCCTGTGCCTTAGGAAGATGCCCTTGGCTTATCTGCCCCTTGGCAAATCGTTTAGCAACTCTGCTCAGTTTCTGCCAGGCCATGAGTGTGCCCGAGTAAGCAGAGGGGCCCTCAGGCTTGGTCACACCTCTGAGCAGCAGGGCAAGGTGCCTGAGTGCTTGGGTGGCATGACTCCCATTTCTCCCATCCTTTCCACTCAGGGAGACAGATTCCAGGCCCACTCCAGACTGGGTAATCGGAGGCTGCTGTGGCACGGCACCAACGTGGCCGTGGTGGCCGCCATCCTCACTAGTGGGCTCCGCATCATGCCACATTCTGGTGGGCGTGTTGGCAAGGGCATCTACTTTGCCTCAGAGAACAGCAAGTCAGCTGGCTACGGTGAGGTTTCCCTCTAGGCCAGGCCCTGGGAGGGGTGGCACTAAGGTGGATGGGGCCCAGTCCTTGCCCACTGGAAACTCACGGTAGATCCGAAAGAAGAACCATTTAGTGGTTAATGACTACAGTGCTCAGTGGGTTGTCCTTGGCTTTAGGATGGGGATCTCAGCGGAAGTGCCTGATGGTCAGGGATGGCTTCCTGGAGGAGGTAATACAGATAGAATGGGTGCACCAACCAGACCTGGGAGTGATGGCGAGCCCAGCTGGACTTGTCTGTGGCAGGATCTCAGTGGCTATAGCTGTGGAGAAGGTAGCAGCAGCCAGAGGCTGCTGGGAGGCCATGCTCTCATCCAGGCCAGATGTGAGGGGTGCCTTGTCCAGGGCTGGGAGGTGCGGGGGAGGGAGCCCATGAGAGGGATGTGTGGGAGGTGGGATGGCCAGCGTGTGGGAAAGGGTCAGTGCGGTCTCCAGTGACTTCCAAGTTTCTGGCCAGAAGTGTCCTCACTGAAATGACCTCCTGGGCTGACCTCATCATTGGAGGCCACCACCATTTGTAAGGCCAAGAGAGCATGGACCAAGGATACATCCCAGAACAGATGGGGCTGAGGTTCTAGGATGCCTGAGGTCACCAAGAGCAAGGAGTCCACCAGGAGGGCAGAGGAGCTTAGGAAACAGTGGCAGGGTAGGCTCAGGAGAACCAGCGTGAGGAGGTCCCAGGTAGGGGCTGATGATGTCAGCAGCGAAGTCAGCAGAGCAGGCCAGGGAGAAAAGCCTCTGCCCCGGGTTTGGTCACTGGGAGGCCATTGCTGACTTTCATGAGGACAGCAGCGGGTGCAGAGGCCTGGCCACAGGGAGCAGACCAGGACAAGGAGGGAGTGACGGCTGGAGGAGAGTGAGCCTTTTCTGGGCTGGGGCAGCAAAGCCAGAAGGGATAACATGGCAGCAGAGGGGAGCCTGCAGGTTAGCAGGAGGCAGGCTGAGCTGCCGGCCGGTGCCTCCCTGTGTTCTCCAGTTACTGGCATGAACTGTGGGGACCATTACATCGGCTACATGTTCCTGGGTGAGGTGGCCCTGGGCAGAGAGTACCATATCACCAGGGACAACCCCAGCTTGAAGACCCCACCTCCTGGCTTCAACAGTGTCATTGCCCGAGGCCACACCGAGCCTGGTGAGTCCTTGGAAGCTGGACAGGCCAAGGAGAGAGGTGGGGCTGAGGTGGGGGCTGGGACATTTTCAGGGAGGGGGCTGTGAAAAGGGACAAAAAGAAGCTTCCCTGTAGCCACTCACTTTGTCATTTGACAAATATCCACTGATTCAACAAATCTTTCCTGGGCATCCCGGAGGGCTTCAATGCTCAGTCATTGACCAAGCATTGAAGGATGAGTAGGCGTTTCCCAGAGAGAAGGCAGGACGGACACTCCAGGCAGAAGCCCGAGCCTATCCCGTGGTCTGGAGGTAGGCAAGGTGGAATGAGCAGGCGTGCCCTCTGACAGATGTGGAGACAGCAGGCAGCAGGACTTATTTGTAAGGCCAGGGACCAGTGACCCCTGAGCCACCCTGACCCTTGATGTGCCCTGCAGATCCGACCCAGGACACTGAGCTGGAGCTGGATGGCCAGCGAGTAGTGGTGCCCCAGGGCCGGCCTCTGCCCTGCCCAGAGTTCAGCAGCTCCACATTCTCCCAGAGCGAGTACCTCATCTACCAGGAGAGCCAGTGTCGCCTGCGCTACCTGCTGGAGGTTCACCTCTGAGTGCCCACTCTGTCCCCCTGGGTCCTGCAGGGCTGGACGGTGATCTTCACTCTTCTTCCCTGTCTCCGGTTCCCCCGTATCACTCCTTTTTTCAAGAATGCAATACATTGTTGTTAACTACAGTCACCGAGCTATACAAGATCCCTGGATTTACTCCTCCTGTCTGACTGAAATTTTGTATTCTTTGACCCACAGCTGCCCAGCCCCTCTCCTCCCAGGGTTCTCCTCTTTACTTGTATAAGGCAGCTTCTTTAGGTTCCACATGTAAGTGAGGTCATGCGATGTTTGTCTTTCTGTGCCTGGCTTATTTCACTTAGCATAATATCCACCAGGTTCACCCATGTTTTCATAAAGGACAGGATTTCTCCCTTTTTAAGGCTGAATAGCACTCTGTTTTGTATATGCTCCACCTTTCCCCTATCTGTTCATCTATCGGTGGACATTGAGGTTGCTTCCATCTCTCGGCTATTGTGAACAGTGCTGCAGTGAACTGGCAGCACAGACATCTCTTGGACATGCTGATTTCATTCCCCTTGGATGGTTGCTGGATCCATATCGCTCCTCTTGCCAGGCTCCCCTGTGTCCCAGACATCGATCCCCCTTCCTTCCAATCCCTGTTAGCCTTGGCATGGCTGTGGCCCCAGAGTCTTGCCTCCTAAAGTGATGGGTGTGGTGGGGACATATTATAGGGACACAGATGCAACAGCCTACTCAAGGGGCACAGCTGAGAGTGGGCTGGGTCCCACATCCACCCAGGCCGTCCATCCTGGCCTGGACTGTACATCAGAGCCATGTGGTCACCAAGGTAGGCTAAACTGCAGGCGTGCCCAAGCAGGTTTAGTAAACATGGTATTCTATTGCTCCAGCCTCTGCCTGTCTGTGCCACAGCTGCGCTGGGCCTGAGCCTCCAGCCACACTCCAGGGAGTAAGCACTCACATGGGTTGATGTGGATCATGTACATACCCCTGCCCCTCCTGGTCCATCACTGTAACAGCCTGCTTCCTCTCATTGAGCCTTTGAGGGCAACCCCCGCTATCAACTTAGAACTGTTTGTCATCTGGGGACCCATGTGGTGATTCTGTCCTTCATCCCAGACATTGTCAGGTGAATCAAGCATTCCTCATGTCTTAGCACCAAACATCCCTTTGTGTCTTTTTGTTTTCCAGGCAGGGTCTAACTCTGTCACCCAGGCTGGAGTGCAGTGGTGCGACCACTGCTCACTGCAGCCTCAACCTCCCCAGGCTCAGGTGATCCTCCCACCTCAGCCTCCAGAGTAGCTGGGACTGCAGGTACATGACACCATACCTGGCTAATTTTTGAGCTTTGCCATGTTGCCCAGGTTGGTCACAAACTCCAGGGCTGAGATGATCCTCCTGCCTTGGCCTCCCAAAGTGCTGGGATCACCGCACCCAGCCTCCTTTGTGTCTTAATCTAAATATTACAAACAAGTTGAGCGCATGTCAGGAGCACAGCTCTGCAATCATGAAAGGAGGCTGTTCAGGCAGAAATGCCAGTGATCACCAGCAGGTCATCCTACCCACGGACGAGGAGTGCCAGTGCTGGAGCAGGCGACGTCCAGGCTAGGGTTGCATGGTACATTTAGATGTTGTGTCCCGTTAGTCTCCTTTAATCTGAAAACAGTCCTCAGCTTTTTTTTTTTTTCTTTTATAACTTTGACATTCTTGAACTCTTGAAGAATATAGACCAGTTTTATAGAATGTTTCTGAGTTTAGGTTTCTCTGATGCTTTGTCGTGATTAGACTTAGGTATTGCATAGGCAGGAACATGACATAAATGATATGCATGGCCCATTCTTGGTAATGTTAATTAACCTTGATCATCTATTAAGGTGATGTCCACCACGTTTCTCCACTGTGAAGCTACCATTTCTCTCCTTTGTAATTAATCAGTAACCTGTGGGGAAATATTGTGGGGTGTAAATGTCCCTTGTTTCATCACCTTTCACCCATTAGCTTTAATATCCATTGATGATAACTTACCCGAAATCAATTACCTGAATCAATTTTTGCTAAGATGGTTGGAAACGGTAGTTATCTAACTCCATCATTTCCTTTATGGTATTAGTTAACAATATCCCTTCTGTCTTTGTTATCAGTATAGACTCATGGATTTTTATTTTATTCAGTGAGTTATAATCCATTACTGTCATTTATTTTTGAGCCTCAAGTTGTCCCACGTTTGGCCATCAGAAGGTCCCTTTTTTTTTGAGCAGATCCTTTCTGTCTGGCATCACAAGATGTTCCAAGTTCATCTTGTACAAACTTGGAATCAGCCATTTCTCCAAGGAGTCCTGGTTCCTGAGAGCAGGATATGTTGTTTAGAATCCAAGATCTGGGCAGTAGATGTGCTTCTTGGTACTAAGGTGTCATTGCTTTTAAGTCCTTTCAGCAAAGAGAACTAAGGAATGTGTATATGTGCTGGGCACAGTGGCTCTCGCCTATAACCTCAGCACTTTGAGAAGCCAAAGCAGGAGGATCTCTTGAGCCCAAGAGTTCAAAGCTGGAGTGAGTTATGATTGCAACACTACATTCCAGCCTGAATGATAAATTGAGACTCTGTCTCTAAAAAAATAAAAAAGGAAAAAAAAGAAGGGGGAGAAGGAATAAGTATGTGTGAATAAAAAACAAACATATCTCTCTATACCTATTTCTCCAGTTCCAATCAAATACCACAGAGTTCTTCCATTCTTCCCCAATTCCCTATTTCCTCAGTTCTCCAACAGTAAGAACCTGGGTTTCTATCAACATCAATATATCTACCTATTTGCTCAATTCTACACAAAAAGGAGTTGCAGAATTGCCATACCCATACCCTGTGAAAAACAAACGTTCTAAATAAGAGCTCATGATGTATCTGATCTTACTCAAGATTATCTTTTTGTCTTTAGACTGAGGGTCCATGGTCAAAGTAACAGTTTGAATACAGGTTCAGATGTTACTTGGATTGGTTCTTTCTCTTCAATGAGTTATGTTATTGGTTTGAAATACAGGTAGGCTCAATCATTTCTGTCTACATTCTTGTTACTGTATCGTTTTCAATATGTGGAACATTAATATAGTTCCAAAAGGTCCACTCTATACAAGTAGAATCCTTCTGTCCCCTCACTTCATTCCTACTCACCTGCTGGAGGGAGCCAGTTTCTTAGTTTCTGGCATATCCTTCCTGTGACTTTTTTATTTTGTTTTGTTTTGTGTTTTGCAAATTTTGCAATACACACACATACATACACGTGCTAACAAGGTGTTTTAATTTTTTATTCATATTAATGATGTTGAAGGGACCATGAACTCTGCAACCCGCCATAGTCTCCACCCCGCCCTAGTCCACTTTTCTCATTTGCTGCTCCCACCTGGCCCTACTGAGCTCTCTCCAGGGCCTGGTAGCTCAAGGGCTGCCCCAGGCCTACAGGGCTGCCTGGGTAGAAACCAAAACTTCAAAATCTAGCTTCACCTCCTAGAAGCAAATGCCCAAGTTCAAGTTGTAGCCAAGGAAAGGAAGGGACACCTGTGTGGACGTAGCTCTAGGAAGCAAGTGACCTGGATTCCAGGTCCAACTCAGCTGTTTGATATGGGACACATTTCTCCCCTCTCTGGGCCCTACTTTTCTCATCTGAATAATGGAGAACTACACTGGAGTCCTTTGAACTCCAGCACAAAATTAGTCAAACCAGGAGGCCCATGTCCTCTCTTCACCATCTAGATCTGCAGCGATGCTGACCATGTGCCTGTGAGGGGTGCTAGGGGCACAGGCGGTACAAGTGAGACTCATGAGATCCCTGCTCTCATGGAGCTTACATTCCAGCAAAGCAGGCTCTAAGCAAATGTGTGCATAAATGTGAAATACCACAGCAGGTAGGGAAAGTGCCGGGGAGAAAAATAAAGCAGGATAAAATGATTTGAGTGATGAGAAGGTAGAACGATTTTAGAAAAGATGGTCGCTGAAGGTCCCTCTCGAGTAGAGACCTGAATCGTGTGAGGGAGCAAGCCGTGGGCAGATCTGCAGGAAGGGTGTTCTTGCAATGGAAACACCAGATGCAAAGAAACCGGTTTGATGGGCAGAAAGAACAGCAAGCAGACTGCTGTGGCTAGAAATACTGTGAGCAAGGAGGGTGAGCTCAGAAATGGGCAGAAAAGGCAGATAATAGGGCCTAGCTCACATTACAGAGGAGCTGAGATTCTATTCTGATCTATTCTGATGATAGGAAGCTCTTGGAGGGATGAAAGCTGGGTCATGGCCCATGTGCTTTGTTTTTAGAGGGATCCACTTCAGCCACTGTGTAGAGAGTAGACGGTAGAATATATGTCAGTTAACATCCAGTCAGCAAGATAGAAATTACCCTAGGTATTTCAGACAAGGGAAATTTGATACAGGGAAAGAATTGAATGACCAAATGGGGGATGATGCGGCAATCCAAAGATTAGCAACAGCCGGAAGTCACTACCACCCTAAGACTGGAGAGATCAAGGAAGCAAATGGTGCTCTGCTGCCCAGAGGAGAGGGTCGCCCTGCAGGAGCCAGACCACAGAGGGGGCCACCTGAAGGAGCCCCTGGCTGAGCTTCAGAGGGAAATAAATCCTGGCTTCTCCCTCCTCCCATCCACCAGCCTTCTGCTGGTAACTTCCATTGGCTGAACATACCTAAAGTCAGTCGACAAAGGAGCCTGGGAAATACAGTTCCCAGGAGGGCAGTATAACACTGGGGGAAAGAGGGCTGAATCTGAGGGCAAACAGGCAGGCAGCCAGCACAAGGTACAGGAGCCGAGGCCATGACACCAGTTAGAAGGATGCTGAGATGGTCCAGCTGAGAGGTGGTAGTGGCTGGGACTTGATGGTGATGGTGAGAAATGGCTGGATTCCAGAGATCTCAGTAGATTGGACATAGGGCATGAGGGAGAGGGAGGCATCCTGATAGAGAGTTTACTGAGATGGAGAAGATTCTGCGAGGAGCAGATTGTTAGGGAAGGGTCAAGAGTCATGGTTCTGTTTTGGACATAGGAAGTTTGAGATGCCCATTAGTGAAAGTCCTGGGGAAAATGTTGAAAAGGCAGCTGGATACTCAAGGAAAGAGGAAGAGGCTTCAGATACCTTTGGAAGCTATCAGAGTATAGATGGGGTTTTGCCATGAAACTGGGTGACTTCACCTGGGGGCATATGTCCCACTGGAGTTACATGGCTTTCCATGAGCCAACCACATTGGGGCAGGGAACCCTGCCATTCACTGATTGGTCAGGACTGGGTTTTGTGCCTAATCAGGAAAATGGAGGGTGTGGATCTTGTTCACCCAAACTGCCTGTCCTGAGAATTCGGGAGGGGTGGTTTCCTGAAGAAAATTCATGGTGTTTAGCCAGGTATGGTGGCTCATGCCTGTAGTTCCAGCTACTCGGGAGGCTGAGGTGGGAGGATCACTTGAGTCTGGGAGGCAGAGATAACAGGGAGCCAAGATTGCACCACTGCGTTCCAGCCTGGGCAACAGACTGAGACCCTGTCTCAAAGAAAGAAAGAAAAAGAAAAGAGAGAGAGGGAAAGTGAAAAGAAAAGAAAATTAAATTTAGGGCGCTCTTACCAGAAGGGGACCTGTTTGCTAGCAGCAAAAACAAAACAACAGCAACAAAAAAACCAAACAGCATCTGCCCACTAAAGCCTCCTCTCACTTATCCCACACACTATCATGGGGCACCTATTCTGTGTGTAATTAATATTAGCTGAGCATGGCCGGGCGCAGTGGCTCATGCCTGTAATTCCAGCACTTTGGGAGGCCAAGGCGCGGGCAGATCATGAGGTCAGGAGTTCAGACCAGCCTGGCCAACATAGTGAAACCTCATCTCTACTAAATACAAAAAAAATAGCCAAGCATGGTGGCGGGCGCCTGTAATCCCAGCTACTCAGGAAGCTGAGGCAGGAGAATCGCCTGAACCTGGGAGGCGGAGGTTGCAGTGAGCCGAGATCATGCCATTGCACTCCAGTCCAGGCAACAGTGTGAGACTCCGTCTCAAAAAATATATATATTAGCCGAGAACCTACTATGTGCCAGGTCCTATGCTTTTCTCTCACTTTTCCCAGCCTTCTTTCTTTCTGAGAGAACTAGTCCTCTTGGGGGCTGGGCCATGCCTAAGGGTCCTCCTGCTTCAGCTGTTGTCTCACTGCTACCGCAGTTTCCCTTTAATATGAGAGCTAAATGCTGTGATTACCCCCATTGATGAGGATGGGGGAGGAGAGGAGATGGGGGCCACTTCCCACCACTGAGAAAGGTAGAGCAGGCTCTGACTCCAAAGCCCATATTCTAACCCTCTCAAGTCTAGGCTCCAGGTGGGTGCCTGCTCTGTCCTCCGCCCCACCACCCTAGAGACACCCCCAGGCACTTCCACAGCAGATCCTCCAGCCTTCAGCGGGCAGCTGCTAGGACCCAGGGGGCTGGCGCCAGGCCCTGCCCCTCCCTTGCCAGCCCTGTGTGGCAACATCAGAGTGACAGCCAGTACCATCTCCGACAGGGGCTGAGTTGCTGGAGCTGGACTGGGGCAGGGGAGAGAGACGCCAGACTCATCCTTGCGCTCCTCCATGGGGCTGGCCAAGCCCCCGAGAGGATGGCGGCCTGGGCGTCGGAGCCACCTCCTGGGCAGCCAATGAGGTGAGGGGCCGGAGGAGCAAGGGACAGGAGGAGATAGGGACAGGTGAAGGAAATCCTGCAACTATAGGCTCTACATTTTGCCATTTACATTCCAGCGCAGGGTGAAGCCTGAGAGCCCAAATGGCCAACTCCACAGGGCTGAACACCTCGGAAGTCGCAGGCTCGGTGGCGTTGATCCTGGCAGCTGTCGTGGAGGTGGGGACACTGCTGGGCAACGGTGCGCTGCTGGTCGTGGTGCTGCGAACGCCGGGACTGCGCGACGCGCTCTACCTGGCGCACCTGTGCGTCGTGGACCTGCTGGCGGCCGCCTCCATCATGCCGCTGGGCCTGTTGGCCGCACCCCCGCCGGGGCTGGGCCGCGTGCGCTTGGGCCCCGCGCCGTGCCGCGCCGCGCGCTTCCTCTCCGCAGCGCTGCTGCCTGCCTGCACGCTCGGTGTGGCCGCACTTGGCCTGGCGCGCTACCGCCTCATCGTGCACCCGCTGCGGCCAGGCTCGCGGCCGCCGCCTGTGCTCGTGCTCACCGCCGTATGGGCCGCAGCCGGGCTGCTGGGCGCGCTCTCCTTGCTCGGGCCGCCGCCCGCGCCGCCCCCAGCTCCTGCTCGCTGCTCGGTCCTGGCGGGGGGCCTCGGGCCCTTCCGGCCACTCTGGGCGCTGCTGGCCTTCGCGCTGCCTGCCCTCCTGCTGCTCGGCGCCTACGGCGGCATCTTCGTGGTGGCGCGTCGCGCTGCCCTGAGGCCCCCACGGCCGGCTCGCGGGTCCCGGCTCCGCTCGGACTCTCTGGATAGCCGCCTTTCCATCTTGCCGCCCCTCCGGCCTCGCCTGCCCGGGGGCAAGGCGGCCCTGGCCCCAGCGCTGGCCGTGGGCCAATTTGCAGCCTGTTGGCTGCCTTATGGCTGCGCGTGCCTGGCACCCGCAGCGCGGGCCGTGGAAGCCGAGGCGGCTGTCACCTGGGTCGCCTACTCGGCCTTCGCGGCTCACCCTTTCCTGTATGGTCTGCTGCAGCGCCCCGTGCGCTTGGCACTGGGCCGCCTCACTCGCCGTGCACTGCCTGGACCTCCTCGGGCTTGCACTCTGCAAGCCTGGCACCCATGGGCACTCCTGCGATGCCTCCAGAGACCCCCAGAGGGCCCTACTGTTGGCCCTTCTGAGGCGCCAGAACAGACCCCCGAGTTGGCTGGAGTTCGGTGCCCCAGCATGCCAGGGGCCACCTGAGAGCTTTCTCTCCTGAGCAGGAGAAAGGAGGGTGGTTTCCGTGGGGGCTCATCCAACCCTTACACAGGTGCCCTGCTGGACATCTGGCACTGGAACAGGAGGAGAAAGGGTGTCTGCAGCCTGGTGAGGCCCACGGACTTCTGAGAGCCAGGAATGCTGGGGTCTGGGCCCAGCACTGCATAGCGTTGTGCACAGGCTGACCCTTCCTTAGGCCTTGGCTTTCCCATCTGCACCCTGCAGCATCTGTAAGGGCCCCTCCAGCATAGGTGGTTTGTGAAACTCACAGGTAGTCCCCAGGTCAAGGTAGGCAGGTGTCACAGAGAAGAGGGCCGTAAGGGCTCACAACCAAAGTGATCCGCCAAGCAGGGCAGGATCTGGGTTATAGCTGCAGTAGGAAGAATCACTGGAGAGACCCTCAGGACTTCCCTGACATCTGCACCAAGGAGAGTCTGGACAAAGCTACTGAAACTCCTCCGTCTGCTTCTAAAATGCCCAGAAGACAACTGGACCAGTTTGGTGTTAGAAGCAGGAGGCGGGATGACTTGGCCCTCTAAGGGTCCTGAAGCCGCAGAACTGGCATGTGGAAGGCACTGAGGCCTAATTGAGGTTGGTGGATTCACACATGGGGGTCCTCCAGGACCTCAGCTGCACCCATTTTCTAGAGGTTTTCCCACCCACAACACCAGTATTTCACAACTTCTTGGTCGCTGAGAATATTTATTCAAAAAACAGGGATTGAAAAAACTGTACAGAGTGTCTGCTGCTGAGAACTGGGCCCCTGCCCCATGCCACTCCCCCAGCTACCTGGTAGTGCCCCCTCTTTGGGGTGCCCCCTGACAAGCCCAGCCAGTTCATTCCAGTCAAAAGGGTATCAGTGGAAGCAGCAAGAAATCTGCAGGTGGTGGGGAGAGAAGCCTGGCCCCAGCTACCCCCCGGCCCTCCTCCCTGACTCCCACAAGGGTGCAGTAGGCCAGGAAGCCCTAAGGGATGGGAAGTGCATGAGTGACACCAACCATGGTGGGGGCACTAGGGAGTCCCCTGGCTGATCCCTGTATCCAAGCACAGAGCTGAGGGGTAGGGCCCCCTGGCCTGGGGCTGCCACAGCTCAGACCCCTGGGCCAGAACTGCCCCCACTCTGTGAGAAGGAACTCCCATAGACGGAGGCAGGGTAGGGGGTGCATCCATGCGTCTGGGCGTTAGCGGCACTTGGGACCCCAGGGTGGAGTCTCCTTGGGCGAGTAGGGTGCGGAGGCAGCCCCCTGCTGGCGGTCCTGCCTGCCCCTGCCTGTACCTCAGCTGGCCTCAGTAGGGGGAGAATTTCTGCCGCTCAGCCTTCTTACTCCCATTAGCCGCTGCCATCTTGGCAGTGTAGGCCGCCAAGCCCGGCGGCGGCCCTGGGGAAGCAGGTGGTAGAGCCAAGAAGGGCACGGGCTTGAGGCCGATGAAGTTGGAGAGGGAGATGGCATAGGGTGTGCCCAGCAGGCCAGGGGGAGCCGTGGGCAGGGCCGTCAGGGGCGGCGAGAAGGGGGCAGGCAGGTCTGCGGGGGCCGAGCCGGGTGTCCCCCCAGAGGTAGACTTGGCCGTCTCTAGACTGGAGAGAGGGATATAGAGGGGAGATGAAGGGGAAAGTGGGAGTGAGAGAGGGGCAGTGAGGGCAGAGATGGGCATGAGATTAGATGAAAGGCAAGAGAGAGGCAGTGAAGAGAGAACAATGACATGGGTGGATGTATTTGAGGGGAAGATGGGAAGGGTGGAAGAGGAAGAAAGAACAAGCAGATACAGCATGGGGTGCAGGGAGAAATGGGGCGGCCAGAGACAGCAATGAAGAATGAGGACATGAGGCGTGGATATGGAGGCAGGAGATGGGGCAACAGAGGGTGAGTTAGGCAAAGACTGTGGGGAATTGGGGTAGGGTTAGGAGAGGCAGAGGTCCGGCCCAGACAGAGAGAGGAGGCCAGCTGTCCTCTCCCACCTCCTGCCTTTCTTGGGCACATGAGAACCATGACCTGCTCCCCCGATGTCGCCCACCCCACGCTCACCAGGCAGTGATGAGGTACTGGGCCAGGGCGATGGAGACCGGTGACCCGGTGATGGTCACATGCCGCTCCCCAGCGCCCTCTGCTTGGTTCCCGATCTTGATATGTGCCCCTGACATCTGCCGGATCTCGCTGATCTTGCTGCCCTGACGCCCGATCACACAGCCAATCAGCTAGAGGGAGGGCAGAATTCAACCCTGGGTGAGGCCCAGACCCCCAGGCTCCCTACCCACCCTCCAGCCATCCCATCCCCTGCTCACATCATTGGGAACCAAGAACTCCTGTGAGCTGGTCTGTGTGCCGGGATCCAGTCCTGAGTGGGGAAGAGGGACTGAGTGTGGTTCCAGGCCTTTCCTGCCCCACCATTTCCACTCTTCCTAGAAGGGAAGCGCTGCCCTCTTAGGACCCTCCTCTGCCTCCTTGTGCAGGGGCTGCTCACCTGGCACCACACTGGGTGTGGCAAAGGGGACCGCATGGCTTGAGAGCTGCTGGAGCTTGGTGACCTGTGCCAAAGAAGAGGGGTCAGAGGTCAGAAGAGGCTTGGTTTGGGAAGGGGTGCCTTGGGCTGTGGGTCACTCACCTCAGCTGGGGTCACAGCCCCATACTGACCCTGGACAGAGAAGCCCTGTGGAGACAAAGGGAGTAAAACAGGGATTACTGTGACATTAGGTCAGTTCAGCCAGGGTCACTCCTTCCCCTCTCCCTGAAACCCCAATTCCTTCTTCCATCCCCTCCTCCATCTCAATCCCCCTTCTCTAGTAATGTGTCCCACTGCCCCTGCTGTTCCCCTCACCTGGTTGGCGGAGAGAAGGACAGTACCTAGGGAGAGGCTCGGATGGTAGGGGATAGTGGCTCCTTTGGGTGGGGACTGGAAGGCATAAATGGGGAGGCTCTGTCAGGACCCCCTCAGGCTCTGATAACCTCCCCAGCTACCCAGTGGCCTCAGGCCCCCACCATGACCCCAGGGAAATGCACATGATCCCTGGAGTTCATCATCTATCCCTGCAGCCCTGCTCTGCCCCACCTGTGGCACAGGGGGCCCGACAAGGCAGACCCAGGGCCCATCTCCTGCCCCTCTCTCCCTGCCCCAGGGCAGCACCTCCAGGATAACAGCGCAGATCTGGCGCACACACAGGATGATGGCATCAGGCACCCCAGACACTGTAACAGCTCGCTCTGTAGAGTTGGGGAGCAGGTCCCCTGCCACCTGTACCTGGGCACCTGTAGTCTGCAAACAGAAGACAGGGGCCACTTTTGGCTGCTCCTATAACCCAGAAAAGGGCTGCCCAGGCTCAGAGCTCTCTAAGGGAGAGGATGCCATCAGCCTAGCACCCCTCTTACAACTACTCCCTTGCCTGGGACTCCCTATGGGTGGTATCCCTCTCCCCTCACCTCTCGGATCTCCTTGATCTTAGTGCCGGCCTTCCCAATCAGTGAGCCACACTGGCTGGCAGGAATGACAAGGCGCAGGGTCACCGGAGGCCTGGAGACATTTCCACCATTTGCAGGAGCAGCACAAAGGTCCTTGGACAGGGAGATGGTAGGTTAGCCATGCTCATTCCTGCTACATCCACCCTGGGGTCAGAAGCATACCCTTTCCCCAGTCCCACTTCAAGGGAACACTGCCCAGGGCTTGACCTCCCCTCCCACCCACAGCCACTATCTGGGGTCAGAGTTGCGTTCCTCCCGGGGAACCATTCTTGGCCTCCTGTCCTGGCCAGCCACGGACCTCATCCAGTTTGAAAGCAATCATGGAGACTGCATGGAAGACAGCAGCTGTAGACCCGGTGATGGTGGTAATGCGTTCGGGGCAGGAGCCCTCGGAGATGGTGATCCGGGCACTGCTCTGCAGATACAGAACGAGCGCTGGGCAGTGGGGAATCTTCCCTGCTCCCTCGCCGAAACTCGTCTGCCTGCCCCGCTCAACCAGTCACGGCTCAAAACCGCCACCCTCTGGAGCACTCAGTGGTCAGCCCAGATGGAGTGGTTCAGGGAAAAGGTGGGGCAGGGATCTCCCCTCCACATCAGGTGCCTTTGGCTCCTACCCCAAACTCCATCCTCACCTGCTCCCGGATTCGCTTTACAGTCTCGCCCTTCTGTGGAAGACAAAACAGGATCACTCTTAACCTTAGAGGTCCCAGGGCCGAGGCCTCAGCTGGAGAGGGATGTACAGAGCAGAGCTGGTCACCTACCTTCCCGATGATGCTGCCCACTTCCTGCAGACAAGACAAGAGCTGTCAGATGGGTGCCAGTGCCCAGGCCCAGCCCCTCCCCACTGGGACACCCAGTGAAATCCAGCCCAGCCCAGCCCGGCCTCGCCTGGCCTCCACGTCCCGCTCACCTTCCCGTGCATCAGCATCCGTAGCGTGAGGGTGATGCTGAGCTCTGGCTCCTCCTCCAGCCCCCCATCCGAACCGCTCATCCTGTCAGGCGGGGCTGGGGCCACAGCGACCTGTGAGTGTGTCCACGCTGCGGCCTGGCCGGCTCTGGCAGGGGCAGCCAAAGAGGGATTCAAGAGGAGCCCAGTTCACCCTGCCCCTGCCCTTACATGGGAACCCCGGAGCTGGGCTAGCCAAACTCCCAGAGGAAAGAGACTGCATGGACCTTGAGTGCCACACATCCCTCTGACCAGGGTGCTTATGTGTGTCTCACAAGCTGTGTAAGCCTGGGGAGCCATTCGACCCTTCTGAGCCTCAGCTTCCCCATCTGTAGAAGGGGTTACAAATTCCCATCTCCAAAGAGTGACGAAAATTAAAACAATAAGCCCATACAGGGTAGGTACCTAGTCTTTCCCTTACCCTGAGATGCTAAAAGAAATGCTAAATAGGAATCTATGGGCATCCAGAGAGGAGAGCCTCCTCCCTGACCTCTTGGACGAGGGAACCTCTGTGGATGGGGGCTTGATGGTGGAGTGCAGGCTGAAAGTTTACTCCATACAAAAGCACTTGCATCCAGAGGCCATATCCTATACTGGCTGGAGCACAGAGGAGCAGTTGTGGAGGAAGCTGGAGTGGCCTTGGGAAGTCTTGGAGGGAGGGAGGGAGGGAGGCCTCAGATATCGTCAGGTCTTGCCCTGCCTCGTAAAGGCTTGAGGGAGGACTGAGGGGGGAATTGAGCCACACCTCCAGAGGCCACTCCCACCTACCAGAAGTCACTAGAGCAGAGGCTCACTACAGACACCTCTGGGCAGGGTTCATTCAGCACTGGGCTGCAGTGGGTGGGGCACAGGGTATCAGGGGACTGGCAGTTCTGCACATTGGTTTCCAATCTCTCTCCTATGTGCTGAAAATGGCCTTGGGAACAGGAGGGAAGAAGTGTCCAGGCTGGCCACACTCCCAGCCTGGAACGCTTTCTACTGTACCAGAAGCAAGTCACTTGGGCTCTGAGTCTCAATTTCCTCACTCATAAAATGGAGGGAACACCTCTCCCTGGGACTGCGTGATGGGTAAGAAAAGGATTTGGTGGGCTGCGGGAATGTCAAGGCCATTAACTGATGGAGGAAGGTGGAGCCTGAGATTAGCTGCTGGGATTAGCTCCACCACCAGCCCTCCCCACCCGACCCCTTTTCAGGCCCAACTTAATCCTGAACCTTAATCCTGCTTGGAAATCCCTCTCCTTAGGCGGCTGTCTCCTGCCAAGGCTCAGCCTTGATGGGGAGCTCACTAGGGGACCAGAACCCTATGGGGAAAACAGGGAGTGGGACCAACTGGTGCTAAGTCTGGGCCAAGCCCAAGCCCTAACACTGCAAATTCCTCCTGCCCAGGAGGGTGTGCGGGCGAAGGACGAGTGTGCTGGGCTTGGAACGCTCCAGAGGTCTCTGGGTGCCTTCCTCCTCAGCCCCCTGCCCCATCCTGACATGACAGGAAAGGGCATCGAGCTCTGTCCAATGCCCTCTTCTGAACTCCCCTTGCTAGCCGAAGTGTGAGCACGGAAGGGGAAGGCGACTCCCAGCCTGGCTCCTTCTCAGAAGCCCGGGGAAGCCACCATACAGCGTAAGGTCTGTTTCCTCACTTCTCCAACAGAGGTGACACCCTGCTCCCCTGCATGCAGCTGCTCCTCCTTCCATTTGAGTTCTGCCATAGGCACTCCAGAGGGTGGAGAGGAGCAGTGGATGTGGGGACTGTGCTCTCCGAGCATCCTGGCCAGCCTCACGCTGGCTGCCCTTGCTAGACATTACCCCAGCTGCCTGCACTTCCCCCATCAAAGCACTTGTGATGACGCGCTTGTTTCTGCCTCTCTGGACAGCCAAGCCCAGGAGCCCAGGAGCCCAGGAGCCCCTTGGAGCAGGAGCCACAGCTGCTGCCTTTCCTTACGTCCCCAGGGCTCAGTTCAGAGCCAGGCCAGAGAAGGTGCTCAGAACAGACTGAGCTCAGCTGGAACTCAGCTAACATACTGGTTAGCTGAACAGATGAATTCACTGCACAGGAGAACCTGATGCCTGGAGAGGATCAGTAACCTGCCCAAGGTCACAGAGAGATGGGACATGGTGGGCCTAGCATTGCTAGTGTGAGGCTATCCAAAGCCCCATCTGCCTCCCCTTTCAGGCTGCTCCTGTCTGGATCTGTTAGTCCTCTTCCTGGAGGGCAGGCTCCTTCGGAAGTGGGGACTGGGCTTCAGTCGTTTCTGAGAACTTTGCCTGGCTAGTAGACAGGGATACTATTTGGAAAGGACTGACAACTTGTCCAGAGCCTCAGTCATAAGTTCCAAAATTTTCTGGGGCTCAAAGACCCCCTTGGGATGGTAACCAGTGGGAGACCTGACATTGTCCCCATACCATCTTTACATCACCTCTTGTGGCTCCAGGAAAAAATGGGGCAGGAGGTCTGGAACATGGCCAGAACTGGAGCTTCTGCCATGAAAAGACGCCTGGGTCCCCAGCAGAGACCCACCACCCCAAGTCTAGCGGGTAACCTTGGCCAGTTCCTCATCTGACCTAGGCCTCAGTTTACCCACCTGTATTGTGTTTAGGAGCTGGGGGCAGGGAGAGAGTTGCTGGTCTCTCTGCACCCTTCCTGTTCTGAAAGACTCTCAAGGTTTTTGCCATCTTAAGGAAAGATCAAGGGGTACTGACCCATGTCCTTCAAATTATTCTCCTAGGGCCCAAGGAACAAGCAGCCCCATAAGGCATCACTGGCTCCCCCTGCCCTCACTGGGGCTCTAGGGAGTTATTTGCTGCTGCAGCCTGGTGGGCCCTGGGTCTCTGCCGGGCCACCCACGTGGCAGCCACACAACATGCCACACTGACCTCCAGCTCACCTTTGAGAGTGCCCAGCCCCCTCTGTCAGCAGGGCTCCCTGGCAGAACACACCAAGCTCACACTGGACCTCTGACATCGGGCATTCCCTCCTGACTCCCAGACCCCCTCCCCAGCCTCAGTGCCCACCCCTTCTGTCCCTGGCTTTCTGCCACTCAGGCTGGAGGGGGCGGGGGGTGACAGCTGTGTAAGCGATGGTGACTGCCCCCTTCCTGCCCCTCCCCCTCAGCTGTCTCTCTCTCTCTCTCTCTCATGACAGCTGCCCAAAGGGCCGGGGGCTTAGCCAGCTCCCCCCACATGCAGGGATCAAGTGTCCACCCTGCCTTTGTTCTGGAGCAAGAACAATCCAGGGGAGGGGAGGGTTCCTGGGGCCAGGCGATTCAAGTAGACTGGCCCACCCCTTGGGGGATTCCCTCCGCTCTGCTGGCCAGAATGTCTGGACCAGCTGGGGCCTGTGGACCCACCTGGACTTCACTCTCCATCTCATATACCCCCCATCCCCTCAGCACCCCCAGCTCCCCGCCTAGCAGCCTACTTCTCCTTTCCCAGCCACACTAGCCACACCCAGTGATGCTGGGGAATGGCTCAGAGCATCCTGGGAGGCAGGGTGTGGTGGGGGTGGACCCTTGGCCTGAGCAGGTCTGCACCGAGGACTCCAAACTCTCCTGCCCATCCCCTTCTCCAGGGATGCTCACTCTCCTGACTAGCCAGGCCTTCACAAGAACTGCCCCAGCATCCTCAGACACATGTGCCCAGCCTCTTGGCCTCCCAGCTTCCCAGGATGGCCAACCATCTCCAGCTGGGAGAGGAGAAGAGGAGTAAGGAGCCTCAGGTGAGCATCCTGGGGTCCACAAGCTCCAGCCTCTGGCTTTTTCATTCAGATATGCCACACAGACAAAGTGCCAGGAAGGGAAAGGCAGCTCTGACAAGTTGGCAGGTGCCAGAAATGCTACAGCTTCCTTTACAGCATCATTAGGCAGCCCCCCAGGAGACTTCAGAACCAAGGTAAACCAAGTCAAGCCTGGCTCTGGCTGGGCTCCAGGAGAAAGGCCATGGTCTCATGCTACCCATCCCCTCACTGTCTCATCCACATTGAGAAAGGTCTCTAGCTCCCATTCTCTGTTCTGAAAACTGTATGCTTACTCTCCTGCTCAACAGCTACCCATGGCTCCCCAGTGCCCAAAGAATAAAGCCTGAGCTCCACAGACAGGCCATCAAGGACCGCATGATCCAGCCTCTGCCTCTCTGGTCTCATCTCCACCCCATCCTCCACACATCCCAGGCTGCAGAACACACTTAGCATCTCCAGCCCTTCAGGCCTTTGTCCAGGCTGACCTCAGCTCAAAATGCCCGTCCTCCTCACTCTCTGTCAAAATCCTTCTCAAATGCCACCTCCTCTGTGTAGCCCTCCCCAGGCTTACAAGTCGATGTGATCACTCAGGCCCCTGTGCCCCTCAAAGATGTTGCTGCAACTCAAAGAAGTCCCCATTGGGCATTTCTGAGCCTGTCTTTACATGATACAGAGAGCTCCAGAAAAAGGAAATTTGAGACAGGATCAGGCTCAGTGTGCAGGGAGAAGAGTTGAGGCTCACAGGGCCTGGGGACTTTTGGAACCAAAGATGGTGCTAAGGTTCCCAGAGGAGTAATGAGAGTAGAGTGAGAAGACCCAGACATGAGGGACCAGCCACATGGCAGAGGTAGGACCTGCCTGGACAGGATTCCTGGTTCCTTTCTCAGCATCCCCAGCCCTACTCCTGCTGTTTTACCAGGACTAGGGGCTCCTGAGGTATGCTGCTGGGGTGGGGGATTTGGGCTGTGCTTTAGGTTTTCAGAGGGTGGGAGCAGAGTGCATCTCCTTATGGAAAAAGGGGACTGAAAGAAGAGTTGGGGGTTGGGGTACATTTCACAAGTGGAGTTGGACTCAGCCTGTCACAGCTGGAAAGGCCTCACCGATCACAAGAGAAGCCCGAGGCCCAGAGAGGAACGGAAACGTTTGTAAGGCTACATGGAAGGCAACTGGCAGAGCTGGGAGATCCAAGGAGTCTACCTGTGCAGCTCAGAGCCCTCCTAAAGAGGTCAGCGCCACTGGGCAATGGTGATGGAGGCTGCAGGGACAGCAGTGATGGGAGTAGGGAGGCTGGACAGCCTGTCTGGGGACACAGGGTGGGGCAAACCAGCCTCCTCAGTGGCCTGGGCCTGCCAGGGTGTGTGGGCTGCCTGCTCCCAGCCCCCCACCCTGAGCATGCAAGAAGAACAATCCCCTTGTGTTTGGGCAGCCTGAGCCTGCATGCTGATGAAGGCTAGGGGGTGGGGGCTGGGATGGGGGTGCCCTAGAGGTTGAGGGGGTTCCAGGACCTGGAAAGGCCAGGAGATTTTTCAGATGAGGAAAGCATAGGGTCCCAGGTACTTGTCCTGAGCCAATGAGGGTGACCCAGGGAACAGGGAGGGCAGGAGCTCAGCTCCTAAGGAGTTCATGGGTTCTAAGAGCCTTTGGAAGGAGAAGGAGAGCCCCTGGGAACACATGTCCTGTGGGTTCAGCATGAACATGATCATCCTGGGCTTGGTGGGGAGAAAGGAATGCAACCGGTCCTGGGTGCATCATCTTGGAGACCACCCCCCTGGGTGCTGGGGCCGGGTGGGGCACTGGGTGCCACAGGTCTCAAGATGGCGGGCCAGGGATAGGGGAGCAAGGAGGCGGGCACCTCCCTCTCCTGGCCAGGCAGGCATGAGAGCCAGGCTGAAGTGAGTAGCACAGCCTCCCACCCCCATCCCCCAGGACCCCAGCCAAGAAGCTAGGTCAGAGCTGAAGGGCTGAAGAGCTATGGGGCAGGAGGGACCACTCTGAGCCCCCAGCTGTCATCTCCATACACCCCTGGCCTGGAGGTCTGTCTCTGGCTCACCCAAGGACTGCAGAGGATGGGAAGGGGTGTGTGTCCAGCCAGAAGCTACAGGGGAGTGGCAGATGAGGGCAGAGATGGAGCAGAACTAGAACCCAGAGCAGGCGGCAGAGAGAGGAGCAGGCCCAAAGGATAGAAACAGCGAGTGGGATGGGGGCCTCAAATCTGGGATCTAAGGTCCAGGAAGCCCCTCCCTGGAGCCGGGTGCTCCTCTGGCAGACCAGCGCCCCCAACCTGTGCAGGCCTCAGCCGTATGGGACAGGGAGCGTATTCCTCACAGTCTCGCAGTCTTCCAAACCCGGGACCCCAACCGAGGGATCCGGGCACGGGCTCCCTGCCCCCGGACTAACCCCCAAACTTCGCGGCCCGCCGTGCCCCGCCCGGCCCGCGCCCTACCTCGTTGGGGCTGTCCTGCAGCGGCGGCGGCGGCGGCACGGCGGCTGGGCCGCTCAGTCCCACATTGTCCCCGGGAGAGGCGGCCGCTCACAACTGCGAGTGACATCAGCTGCGAACAATGAGGGGTTTGACAGGCGCGGAGCCCGGCCGGCCCGGAGCCCGGCTCCGCGCCCCCCCCCCCCCCCCGGCCCGCCCGGCCCGGCCCCTCCCCGCCCCCTCCCCGGATCCGATTACAGCGCGGCGGGCCCGCCCCAGCCGCCCCAGTGCCGCAGCCGCCCGCCCCGCCCCGCGCGCCGCGGTGCGCCCCGAGCGGCGGCCGCTTCCGGGAGGGCTCGGGCGACCCTTCCCCTGCCGCTCCCAGAGCCCGGCGGGTTGCGACCACGGGCGTCCGGACTGAAGCGCGGTTCGCAGCCCCTTCCCCGCGCCGCCTGCGCTGCGCCCGGCTCCGAGCCCCTCAGCTCCCGCCAGGCCAGTCCTTCCGGCCCGGGCCGCCAGCCCGACGCCTCTGCCGAGCCCCCTGCACCCTCCATCCCCTCCTCGGCCCCGCCGCCAGCCCCCGCTCCGCTTCGCTCCGGGCCGGGGTCCCTCAGAGCTCCGGCTGCGATCCCGCGCCCCGCCCAGCTCCCGGCTCTGCTCCCTGCGCGCCATCCTCCGCTCGGGCTCGCGCCCACCGAGACCCGCTCCCCTCGGCCACCCACAGCTGCACGGCCCGGCCTTGGTCCGCGCAGGATAGGCTGGAGGAGGGGCCTGAGAGTCGTGTGGCCCTGTGCACCCGGCTCTGTGATAACCCCGAATCTAACCCCGAAATTCCTTTTGGGGCTAGGGTCGCAAGGGACGGGCTCCGTTGAGTCTTTTACTGGGGAAAGGATAGTAGTGGAGGGGGAGCTGAACTGTTCTCAAGTCCCCCGGATCTCCTCCCGCTCGCCGTCGGGGGAGCAACTGTCCTCCCCCTCTCCTCCATAATCGGCTCAGCCTGGTCCCACTGACCTCCACCTCCCCCCGCAGCTGAGTCTCTTGGCACCTGGGTATGTGTGGGTGGGGAGGGGAATCCAATCTCCCTTCCTTTCCATCTGGCCTGGTGGACAAAGGGCAGGGGGACCATCTGGTCCTGCCGGAGTGGGGGAGGGGCCCGCACTGTTGGTCCCAGGGATGGGGGAGGGGCGGCGCTTTTTAGACGCAGGAGCCGGTGAGATCTAATTGCATCACTTTATTTCACCGACCTCCACTCTGGCTCCCACCCCTCAAGCCTCAGAGCAGGAATCAAGCTTCGCTGAGAAGCCTCAGGCTTGGTAGCTTGGGGAGATGCAGAGCACCCAGAAGGAAGGGTAAAAGCAAGGGGACAGAGCGGTGGCCCTCCCTTTCTGGGGGCCACTTCTGGCCTGGGGCCAGCTGAAACCTGTGGCTGAGTAGCTTTCAGGGCTGGCCACACCCTAAGCCTTTCAAAAGGGTCTCCTGCAAGGGCTGACCCATGGGGTCCCCACCTCCCCAGCCATGGTTAGAAGTGCTCATGTGTGCAAGTGCTTCTTTGGAGGCTCAAGTATGCATGTGTTAGGCGAACGTGATAACCACTACACTACGGAAACACCCCCTCAAGTATGCATGTGTATATATGCACAGCTGCACATGAGAAGGTGCATGTGGGTCCAGAGTTACATGTACCTATGCAGCTGCTCTCAAGCGAAGGGTCATATTGGGGAACATGGATGGCTCTAAACATGTAAGCGTGCATGTGGGCATGTATGTATGTGGGGAAGTGGGTGTTGGGGGAACGGCTGGCCTGCAGGGCATTTGCAGAAGGAGGAGGGGTGGCAGGGGAAGGCTGGGAAGGGCAGAGGAAGGAGTAAAAGCTAGGCAGGAAAGTGGAAGAATAGGAGAAGCATAGCTAAAGGATTACCCTCCACCGGATTATGTTCCTTGATTCCTGAGGTTTCTTTCTCTTGATTTTACCTCCTCAGTCTATTACTGCAAAAGAAAGAAACAGAAAAGACAAACAGACTACAAAAGACAAGAACCCAGACATATAGACAGACGCACCTGTTGCATGTGCATGGGCCAGAGCCCATGAGAGAAGAGAGGGCGTGTGGTGTGTGTGTGTGAAAGAGAGAGAGAAGAGAGAGAGAGATCAGAGCAGGCAAGCAGCCCACCCCCTGCAGCAGTGCTGTGCTTCACTCCAGCCCCTGCAGGAAGTCTAGCAGCCCCGTATGCCACTCCTCCGGTTTGTCCAGGTAACAGGGGTGCCCCGCCCCCTTCATGATCAGCACTCGGTGGTTGGGCAGGTGCTTCAGGTGCTCAAAGCTGGTCTGACCCATGGGGTCCTGGTCTCCATATACAATCAGAGCCGGAGTCTGAGAGGAAAGAAGGGTGGGGGGCAGAGTCAACAGGGACCTGCCATGTCAGCTCCAGTCTTCCCCACCACTTCAGTCTCTCCCTGGGACTACCCCATATAAGGGAGAGAGACAAGCTGGCCCACTGCATGGTGGCACAGATTGGTGTTTGCCCCAGTAAACAATTTAGCACAGGGCTCGGCACAGTAGCTTGCTGAGTAAACCAAAAGGGTGGAGTTGGGCGGCCAGCTCCTCCCAGAAGACGCCCCTTGGTTACCCAGCCCCCAGATAAGGAAGGCCCAGGAATGCACCCTTCCTTGCTCCTTGCTCCTGGCAGGGACACCTCAGCCTCCCACACAAGGGTACCTTCACACTGGCATAGTTGGCAGCATTGATTTTGTCAGTGCAGATGGGGGCCACTGGCACATAGCCCCGGAGCTGGGAGCCAGGGGCCGTCAGGAAGGGCAGGGAGTACATGCCACTCAGTGACGGACTGATCACAACTGGGGAGCCCAGCTCCAAGGCATCCACCACAGCTGCCAAGAAGCTCCCAGGAGCCAGCTCCCCAATAGGGGCAGGGGCTGCTGCTTCCTTGGAGTGCCCCAGACCTGCAGGGATCAAAGTGTGGAAAAGACAAGACCAGAGCAGTGAATGGCAAAACAAGGGAGATGGTCCCTCTCTCCAGGAAGCCCTCCTAGATCACTTTCTCTGTGGCCAGGTTCCTATAACATCCAGTGTGCCCACGTTTATTCCTACAGTAGCCTCACTCTATCCTATCTGTGCCAAGCATGAGGCATTTCTCTCCACGTCTGTGCCCGTCTCCCCAGCAGTAAGTGTCCTGGAGAGAATCAAGCTGTGAAGCACAATAAGTCTGGGTCCAGAACCCAATTCT
Organism: Sapajus apella; assembly: GCF_009761245.1. NCBI lineage: Eukaryota > Metazoa > Chordata > Mammalia > Primates > Cebidae > Sapajus > Sapajus apella. Next base: position 3,506,574 of record NW_022436963.1, read on the forward strand.
GCATCTCCTGTCTATGTGACCTTGGGTGGGTTCCCTCCGTCCTCTCTCAGCTGCTCAGTTTCCCCGTCTGTTAAAGGGAGAAAACAAAAGTATCTGCCATTTAAGATTACTGTGAAAATTAACTGCGTGAAAAGCAGCTGGCCCTGGATTGGCACAGGAGAGGCTCCTGAAGGATAGTGGCTGAGGGGCAGGTTCTGCACTCATAGCTCCTCCTCCATTCATTCAGTCTTCACCAACAAGATTAGCTCCAGACCTTCACCCTGAAGCTCAAGCCAACTCACTGTTGGCAACAATCCTGCCTGGGCTGGAGGCCTGCCCTTGAGCCCTGTGGAAACCATACCATCCCTAGCATGAGGGGATTGGACCAGCCAGGCTGCCCCTGGCACCAAGGGTTGGGACCCAGCCGTCTGGGTTGACAGGCAGTCTGGGCACTGACCCTACCTCCCCTGGAACCCAGCTCAGGGCTTTGCATGTGGGATCACAACTGGGGGCCTAGCCACCCACCAGGCCCTGCCTCATATCCCAAGGCTTCAGAAGACTCAGGTCTCACTCCTTAGGGCTTTCCAAAAGCCTATGGTTATGACACAGTCAAAATATTTTACTTCCAGTTTGCTGAGCACCCATTACTCTGTGTCAGGTACTAGCCACATACTCACATGGATTAGCTCATTCCGTTCTCATTAGAGCCAGACCCAAACATGAGTGTGGTTTTCTTCCCATTACAGATGAGGAAACAGAGGCTCAGAGACACTGAGACACTGCCCAGGTAACAGTGAGGAGCAGCTGGGTGGTCAGGACCACATGTGGATCAAGACTGCTCAGAGGCCCTTGCAGTGTGATTGACCAAACTCTGTCAAGCTCAGGGCCCAGCCTGGCTGGGTCCTCCCGATCCTATACCCCCCACCTGTGGGTCCCTGATGAGACTCCCCAACCCCTGCCCAGAAGCCTGCCCCTTAAGTACCTGGGAGGTCAATGGCCACAGCCTGGTAGCCAGCCTGGGCCAGCCTGCGCAGTGTACCCAGGTTCTGCCAGGTCTCGGAGGAGAAGCGGATACCATGCAGCAGCAGTACAGAGAAGCGAGCCTGCCCGATGCCAGGCCGGGCCTCTCGGAAGAAGAGACCCTGGCCCTGCACCTGAATGGTGCCCTCACGCTGCTCCACGCTTGCCGCCATGCCTGCCGCTGCTGTGCTGGTGTAGGGCCTGTGATTCAAAGCCATGATGATGAGGGGCCAGAGAACACCCTGCCCAGGAGGAGAAGGGAGGCTGCCAGAGACAGGGTGGGGGTCCCACAGGACCAGCAAGGAAGCCTCCAGGAGGCTTCCAGAACTTTAGGAACATGCTTTGGGCTCAGGAGGATAGATGTTATTTCTGCCCCTGCCATTCACTTTATTGTGTAACCCTGGGCCTCAGCTTCTTGATCTGAAATATGGGAACAATAAAGCCAACCTCAAAAATTAGGAAGTTTACGAAAAAAATCATCAGTGGGGGTGCCTGCTGTAAAAACTCAATATGTGGGGCCCCCATTTCGATTACCATTCTTATTCTCATTGTTATTATCCTTTTCTAGAAATGGGGATAATTCAATAGCACTAGGTCACAGGCAGTTGACAGTATTAAATAAGGCGATGTATGTGCCATGCCTACCATGTAGGAAGGGGTCACTGCTCAATCAGCAGTAAGTACCCACTCTGGTACTTCAACAGTAAGTTACAGGTTTACAGGTCGTGGGTTGGCAACGCAGACCAGAGGGAGCCCAAATTGAGGTAAAAAAAAACCCATTTTCTTTTTCTTTTTTGGAAACTCTTGTTGCCCAGGCTGGAGTGCAGTGGCATGATCTCAGCTCACTGCAACCTCCACCTCCTGGATTCAAGCGATTCTCCTGCCTCAGCTTCCTGAGTAGCTGGGTTTACCATGCCCGGCTAATTTTTGTATTTTTTTTTTTTTTTTTTTTTTTTTTGAGACGGAGTTTCGCTCTTGTTACCCAGGCTGGAGTGCAATGGCACGATCTCGGCTAACCGCAACCTCCGCCTCCTGGGTTCAGGCAATTCTCCTGCCTCAGCCGGGACTACAGGCACGCGCCACCATGCCCAGCTAATTTTTTGTATTTTTAGCAGAGACGGGGTTTCACCATGTTGACCAGGATGGTCTCGATCTCTTGACCTCGTGATCCACCCGCCTCAGCCTCCCAAAGTGCTGGGATTACAGGCGTGAGCCACCGCGCCCGGCTTAATTTTTGTATTTTTAGTAGAGACGGGGTCGCGTCCTGTTGGCCAGGCTGGTCTGGAACTCCTGACTTCAAGTAATCCGCCCACCTTGGCTTCCCAAAATGCTGGGTTTACAGGCGTGAGCCACTGCGCCCAGACTAAAAGCCCATTTTCTTCATCTTTTTTTTTTTTTTTTTTTTTTTTTAAGAGAAGGGATCTTGCTCTGTCGCTCAGGCTGGAATGCAGTGGTGCAATCATGGCTCACTGCAACCTTGACCTTCCTGGGCTCAAGTGATCCTCCAGCCTCAACCCCCAAGAGCTGGAACCACAGGCGCGCGCCTCCACACCTGAAAGCCCATTTCCTAGAGGCGGAAACCGAAGCGCCCATAGTTAAGGCGACCCGCCTGGGACGCAGGGTGCTCAACGCGCTGCCATCTGGGGCCCAACGCGTTGACCTCGCGGTCAGGTTCCTTCCGCGGACCACCGTTCTGGCTTGCTAGGTCTGGAATGGAGCACGGAGAGGGAAGGGTGGCAACCCTGAAGGAGAGGACCCAGGAATCCGAGAAAGGAAGATTTGGGGTAGGTGGGGTTGGGTTTTGACTGGAGAGAAGAAAAAGTCAGGAGCGCAGGGCGGGTACCTGGGGAGCTGCGTGGACTCGAGCAGAAGGGAGGCAGGCGAGTGCTGGCAGTGGACGGGGCCGGAGGAGAAACTCGGGAAGAGGTCGGGCCCTAACCAACGGGGGCGGGGACTGCGTCGTACTCCCGGACGCCCTCTTGTGGCCACAAGCTCGCAGGGTCTATAGTCGCTGCTAAACTGTCGTTCTCACAGCGGCCTCAGTTTCCCCAAGCCTCTCGGTCCCACATGCCCCAAACGCAGTGCTGAGCACGGTCTCGAACTCCTCAGCTACCAGCCCCACAATGACATGGAGCGGTCTGAAGAGGAAAGTCCTTCTGGATAGCATCCTTGCTGCTCTCTTCCTGCTCCCCATCCCCCTCATCCCCCAGCCAGAACTGCCCAGGGCAAGTTGACGGCCTGGCACGGAGTTGTGCGCCTGGCACGGAGTTGAAGCCCGACAGGTTTGAGTGAGGAGCTCCGCCAGTGTCCAGCCAAGTGGCCTTGGTCGTTTTCCCAATGCCTCCGAGCCTGTTTCCTGCCTGTAGAGCGGGTCAGATGTTGCCGACCTCTGCAGGGTACCAATAAGGAGTAAACTCCACGCTCTGCACAGCCTCCCTGTGCTGGGCCCGGTCGCCACGCAGAGCCTTGGGCCTGGGACAGGCCAGACGTTGGTAACGTATCGCCAACCAGGGCAGATGCCAAGAGTAGACCTGAAGGAGCCCAGAGGCCAGCCCAGGCTCTGACCGTGGGTGTGCGTCGGGGCGTGCGTCGGGGCGGGGTGGTGTGGGGTGGAGTGGGTAGAAGTCAGGAAAGTAGCTGGGCCAAGACCTGGAGCTGCTGCATAACAATATCTGGCATTTACACTACGAGGCCTCTGCTCCAGACACCGTTCTGAGGCTTGACCCGTCCCTAAGAACCTAGGACAACCCTGGGCGGTGGGTTTTATCCTTAACTCCATTATACAGGCCAGAGAACTGAGCGAGGGTGGAGACGTTCCGCTGGGAAGAAGCCACCTGGCTCCCCACCGGCCCTCAGGTCAAAAACAATTCCAAAAATCCGGGCGGGCGGTGGGCCAGAGAGAGTTGGGGTTCTGCCCCCAGCATCCACTCGGCGCAGGCGACTCGGCAACTGGGCGGAAGGCCGGCGGCTGCGGAGTGCGCAAGCGCGCCTCGGTGGCCGCGCTCCCGAACGCCTAGAGCGGGAGCGGCCCGCGGAGCCGCGAAGGCAGCCATGGTCGGGGCGCTGTGCGGCTGCTGGTTCCGCCTGGGCGGGGCCCGCCCCCTCCTCCCGCTTGGCCCGGTGAGTGTCCCCGGGAGGGAGGCCGGCCGGTGGCCCGGGGGCGGGCCATCTTTACCCCGCCCCTTGCCCCGGCTCTCCGGGGCAGAGTCCCGCGGAAGAAGCGCGCGCTGGGGCCGCGAGTGTTCGTGTGCGCGCGTGTTATGTGTGCGCGCGTGTTGTGTGCGCGCGCAGGGTCTGCGTGCGTTCTTGAGGGTCTGGGAGTATGTATGTGTACGCTCATGTGCCTGTGTGGTATCCGTCAGGGTGTGTTTCTGCGCGCTTATATTGGGGCGTGTGTTGGTCGATGTCTGCCTGCTTGTGTCAGTGTGGGTCTTCTGAGAGTATTTCTTTGTGCGTGTGACTTTAAGGGTATGTGTCTACCTGTCTGCGTATGTGTGCATTTCTGGGGGTTGGTGAGTGTGTGTGTCTGCCTTCCTGTGCATGTGTCTTTCTTGTGTGTCTTTCTTGTGTGAGAGTGTAGTCTTACGATTGTGCGTATGACAGTGCTTGAGTGCTTGAGTATTTCTGTGGTTTTGAAAGTGTGCGTCTCCATCAGTCTGTCTGCCTTCCTGTTGCCTGACTGCTTAGGTGATTTCGAGGGTATCATTCATTACAAGGGATTGACTGCACACGGGCCAGTGTGTGTGCAAGGAAGCTGCATGTACAAGGAGGCTGCATGTACGTGCAGGGAATAGCTTGTACAAAAGAAAGCGTGTGGGGGCATGACTCGTCTTTGTGTGTGTGTGCACTTGGGTGTCATTCTCCACGCATATTCCAATGACCTAACGCGGGCACCGTTTACCCTGCCCCCGCATATCTCCAAAGGCAGCCGGCTGCAGGTCCGCCACAATTGCCTAGTACTGCTGGCAACCTGGGTTGCCAAGGCAACAACCTAAGCCCCGCCCTTACCTCCTTGGAGAAGCGCGGGGGCGCCCCGGGTGGACAGCAAGGAAAGGTCCCTCACGCTCGGCGGGAACCTGGGCTAACGCCCGTTGGAGATACACATCCGAGGTTGTTCGTGGTCTGGAAGAAAACAGGAACCCGCCCTTCCTCCACTAGGTCCTGGTTTTTCAGAAACACCAGAGAGGCTGCCAACCACAAACCCCCGACCCCGGAGCCTGGGGATGCGGGCTCGGGAAACATCCCCAAAACATCCCGGAGGGATGAGTAGGGCCCAAGACAGGCCCCTGGCTCCTAGCTCGGGCAGGCGCCCAATTGGCATTCAGTAAAGATGTGTTTGCTGGACTCCCCGAACGAAGCAAGCGTGCTTATCCTAGGCCCAAGAAATGACAGGAACAGCCCTCTTCCCGCCCACGGTATTATCTAAATCTCACAGGAAGCTTGGGAGGGTAACCATGAGGTTATCCCATTTTACCGACAAACTGAAGACACATGCCAGGAAGTGGCGGTCTCAAAGGCCTGCCCTATTTGAGTCCTGGGTCCTAAAGGCTGTCTGCTGGGGTGGCACAGACCCCAAACTGAAGGAGTCCATGAAGCAGGTCATTTGGCCGGAAGCTGGCTGTGTGTGGGATGGGGAGTGGCAGGCAGCATTCATCTCTCCAAACTCCACACCGCACTTTTCGTTTCTAGGTGTACCACACTCCTCCCTGGCCCTGCAGCCCCTCACTCCTCAGCATTTTCCTCTATCACAGACATTCTCTGTGAGCCTCTTCAAAACAGCTGGGGTAGACTGTTAGTTATAATGTGATTGTAAAGCACATTCTGATTTTAGCAGTATTAAATGCAGTGAGATGAAAAGCACCATTTCTAAACATGCCCTCAGGTGGGAAGTCCCTCTGCACTTCGTCTTTCTCCTTTGATAGCCCTCACCACTTTTTCCACCAGCAAGGCTCCAGTTCATCCATCACCTCCCAGCTCTACAGGTTCCTCCTTGGCAATCCGAGTGTGGCCTGGTAGTTAGAAGGCCAGTCTTAGGTTCAAACCCCAATGCCCCCACTTGCTACCTGACACTTTGGGCAAGAGAATGTACCTCTCTGAGCCTCTATCTCCTCGCCTATAAGAGACCTATAATCACATCTGCTCCCCAGCATTCTTGGTGGAAAAGAACCTTGTATGTGAAGGGCCATACTCAGGGCCTGCTGTCATAAGCACTCGATGAACCATAGTGGTTTCAACTGATGCCGTGATGGTGGCAGTCACGGAGCATGCTGTGTGCCATGGGACAGCTCACATGCACTTCCTCATACTGTGAAGTATCTGAGCCTTTGCCCTGGCATGTGGAGTAGTTAGGTGTGAAACCCCAGACCTTTTCCCAGAGCAAGGGAAAGGGCAAGGGCTAGAGCTGGGGACTCTGGGTGGGGATTTGGGATGGGGTCCAGGGGCCTTTGTAGGGGTGCAGTCCCAGCCTCTTTTCCCTCTCCTCTACTCCTCCAGACTGTGGTACAGACCTCCATGAGCCGGTCCCAGGTAGCCCTGCTGGGCCTGGGTCTGCTGCTCATGCTCCTACTGTATGTGGGGCTGCCGGGCCCCCTCAAGCAGACTTCTTGGCTCTGGGGAGACCCCAATGTCACAGTCCTGGCTGGTCTCACCCCTGGCAACTCCCCCATCTTTTACCGCGAGGTGCTCCCACTCAACCGGGCACGCAGGTAGGTGCTCTCCCAAGGGTCTAGTGGACAGACTAGGCCCAAGGGGAGTCCCTGTGTCAGACCCCCATTATACTCAGGGTGCTCAGGGCCTGGGAGGGCAATGGGAGAAGGCTAGGAAGAAGAAAGGCAGGCTCCACCAGGTCCTCAGCACACACATTCCCCTGTGTGCCTGCAGGGTGCAGGTGGTGCTGCTTCATGGAAAGGCCTTTAACTCGAACACGTGGGAGCAGCTGGGCACACTGCAGCTGCTGTCGCAGAGGGGCTACCGGGCCGTGGCCCTTGACCTTCCAGGTGAGCACCCCCACCCCTTCATCTAAGGAAGATCTAAGCCCTAAGACCCAGTGTCTGGACAAGCAGTGGCAGGTCACAGCATAAGGTGGCACTATGAAAAAGTCTGTGTTTTTATTTTCTACCACGAAAACTACAGTGTGAATTGTAGGACACAGAGAAAATAGAAATGTGACTCACTTCACAAGCAGTGTACTCTCTTCTTTTTTTCTTTTTTTTTTTTTTTTTTGGGAGAAAAATCTCCCTCTGTTGCCCAGGCTGGAGTCCAATGGCATAATCTCACTGCAACCTCCACCTCCCAGGTTCAAGTGATTCTCCTGCCTCAGCTTCCAAGTAGCTGGGATTACAGGTGCCTGCCACCATGCCTAGCTAATTTTTGTATTTTTAGTAGAGAAGGAGTTTCACCATGCTGGCCAAGCTGGTCTCAAAATCCTGACCTCAGACGATCCAATCACCTCGGCCTCCCAAAATGCTGGGATTACAGGTGTGAACCACTGCACCCAGCCAAGCAGTATACTTTCCATGACAAACTATAAAGCTTTTTGTGTTTTTAAGTACACAAATGATTTATGCTGTCATTCTTGTCATTAGAAAAAGCAAAAAATGTCATCGAGTCATAGAGGATGAAAAAAATCGAAAAACTAGCAAAGTTTTCAGAGACCAATGCCACATTTCTCTCCCTCTCTAAGAAGTTTAGGGGATGCTGCACCCTCTTCTGGGTATTCCCACTCAATATGGAGGCTTGTCTGGTGGGGGCTGTAAACATGATTGGTGTCCTGCCTGCTTAGCGCATCCATCTGCAGCTTGGTTTTCTCCCCCTATACCATGTCTTGAGGATCCTGCATGTCCCTGCAAACCTCCCTCTCTAGTGTTAACCCTGCAGTGTGTGCCACAGGAAGGATGGACGGGCTTTATCCAGCCATTTCTCTACTGGCAGAATGCTCAAGCAATGCAGCTGAAGCATCCTTGGACATGCTTCTTTGAGCATGTAAGCAATAATTTCTCTAGGGTAGCTACTGAAGACAATTGATGGCCCAAAGAAGCGCATTTTTAAATTTAGATAACTACTGCCTACCCTCTCAAAAGGCTGTATGGATTTATCCTGCCGTCTGTCATGTATGAAAGTGCCCATTTCCCCATGTCTTCCACAACACTGGGTATTATTTCAGTCTTTTTCACTTTGCTAATATTATGATGAATGAAAAATGTGCTTTTCTTTTTCCTTTTTTTTTTTTGTTGAGACAGAGTCTCACTCTGTCGCCCAGGCTGCAGTGCAGTGGCGTGATCTCGGCTCACTACAACCTCCGCCTCCTGGGTTCCAGTGATCTTCCTATCTCAGCCTCCCAAGTAGCTGAGATTACAGGCGCACACCACCACACCCCACTAATTTTTGTATTTTTTAGTAGAGACGGGGTTTCTCCATGTTGGCCAGGCTGGTCTCAAACTCCTGATCTCAGGTGATCTGCCCACCTCAGCCTCCCAAAGTGCTGGGATTACAGGCATGAGCAACCTCGCCAGGCCAAGATATGCTTCTCTTTTATTTTTCTTTTTTTTTTTTTTTTTTTTTTTTTTTTTTACTGAGACAGAGTCTCACTCTTGTTGTCCAGGCTGGCGCACATTGGCGCCATCTGGGCTCACTGCAACCTCCGCCTCCTGGGTTCAAGCAATTCTCCTGTCTCAGCCTCCTGAGTAGCTGGGATTACAAGCGTGCACTACCACGCCTGGCTGACTTTTGTATTTTTAGTGGAGATGGGGTTTCACCATGTTGGCCAGGCTGGTCTCAAGCTCCTGATCTCAGGTGATCCACCAACCTCAGCCTCCCAAAGTGCTGGGATTACAGGCGTGAGCCACTGCGCCTGGCATCCAAGATATGCTTTTCTAACAGGGGTATCACATTACCAAAAAATAGCTTCTGGGCAGTTTTAGGTAGTGTGTGCCAGTGCCACTGGTCCCCAACTTTTTCCCCCACTGTGGTGGGTAGGAGGTCCTGCACCCCTTCCCAGTGCCCCTCAGCTGGTACCTGCTGCTGTTCCTAGGTTTTGGGAACTCAGCACCTTCGAAGGAGGCAAGCACAGAGGCAGGGCGGGCAGAGCTGCTGGCACAAGCACTGCGGGACCTGGAGGTACAGAATGCCGTGTTGGTGAGCCCCTCGCTGAGTGGCCGCTATGCCCTGCCCTTCCTGATGCGAGGCCACCACCAGCTACATGGATTCGTGCCCATCGCACCCACCTCCACCCAGAACTACACCCAGGAGCAATTCTGGGCTGTGAAGGTACTAGGAGAAGGATCTCAAAGGTCCTGGCGCCCTGTCCCTGGCTTGCGGGGGTTCAGGACTCAAGTCTTACTTGGAGGGACATGGCCTTATCCCTGATCTTGGATGAAAGAATTGGGGTGTTTGGGGAAGGCTTCCTAGGAAGTGGCTTGGGGGTCAGATACTCATCAGGCCCCAGGGTCACAGCCCCCTGCCTTGCCCTGCAGACTCCAACCCTTATCCTGTATGGAGAGCTGGACTACATCCTGGCTCGAGAGTCACTGCGGCAGCTCCGCCACCTGCCCAACCACTCCGTGGTGAAGCTACGCAATGCAGGCCATGCCTGTTACCTCCATAAGCCGCAAGACTTCCACGTTGCCCTGCTTGCCTTTCTTGACCATCTGCCTTGAGTTAACCCACTCCCTGGTCCCAGCCTGGCCTGAATTTGGACAGTCTGGACTGCCGCCCTCGCCCAACCAGGGAGACAGCCCCTGGGATTGGAGGCCAGAGGCCAGAGGGTCAGACCCAGCCAGGACTTCTCATTTCATCTCACAGACATAATAAAAGAGCATATTTGTCCTGCTTGGGAAGTGACAGGTTCCATTTCCTGGTGTGCTGCGGTAGAGATGTGAGTGGGAGGCAAGTCTGGGACTACTTTGGGCCTGGGAGCTGGAGGGGATGCTCCAGCAGCCCAGGAAGGCTAAGAGTGCATCACTTCCTAAGTGCCTGGCCTCACCACTCCGTGCTTCAGTTTCGTCATCTGTAAAACGGGTATGATGGCAACTCCTAGGTTGGAGGGTGGCTGTAGGACTGAATGAGTCTGGATAACTGAGTACTTGGCCATATAAGGGTAAGGGTGGGGGATTGCTGTGGGAGGCAGGGTGTATTACAGTGCTGCTTGACCACTGGGATTGGTGAGAAATCCAGGGTTTGGACAACAAGCTGAGGGAGTCAGAACCTAGAGGGTGTGGGGAATGCGATTTAAGAATTAGCATTGGCTTGGTGCAGTGGCTTACATCTGTAATCCCAGCACCTTAAGAGGCCAAGGCAGGTGGATCATCTGAGGTCAGGAGTTCAAGACCAGCCCCTGGCCAACAAGACGAAACCCCATCTCTACTAAAAATACAAAAATTAGCTGGGTGTGGTGGCGCACACCTGTAGTTCCAGCTACTCAGGAGGCTGAGGCAGGAGGATTGCTTGAACCTGGTAGGCAGAGGTTGCAGTGAGCCGAGATCACGCCATTGTATTCCTGGGCAACAAGAATGAAACAATGTCTATATATATATATATATATGTGTGTGTGTGTGTGTGTGTATATATATATATATACACATACCCAAAAGATAGCCAGTGTGGTGGCAGGCACCTGTAATCCCAGCTACTCGGGAGACTGAGGCAGGAGAATCATTTGAACCCAGGAGGTGGAGTTTGCAGTGAGCCGAGAACGAGCCACTGCACTCCAGCCTGAGCAACAGAGTGAGACGCCGTACTAAAAAAACAAATAGCTAAAATACTTAGCCAGCATTGTTATGAGTTAAAGTCTATTTGCCCGCATGAATAGCTAAATAATTAGCCAGCATTGTTATGAGTTAAAGTCTATTTGCCACATGACAGAGTGAGACTCTGTATGAAAAAAATCCCTAAATAAAGAATTAGCCAGCATTGTTCTGAGTTAAAATCCACTTTCCCCCATGTTATGTGTGAACAGCCAAGCCTTAACTCTCAGGAAAACTGGGACAGACTCCCTCCCCACAGCCTGCCTCCTTGGCCTAGAGATTGAAGTCTTTGTCTCTCACCCTTCCAAAAGCTGACTCAGCCCCCGGAGCAGAGGGCAGGCCTGGCTGGGAGTACAAAGGGCAGCTCGTGCATAAGTGGGCAACTGCAGCTGTGGCCTGCAGGGGACCGGTGGGACACCTGTGCCTGTTTAGCCTCCCTCTCCCGTGGCTGCAGAAGGGCCAGAGAGTTTCCTCACTGTCATCCAGGGTCGCAATTACATCCACTCACAGTGACATCATCACACCCAGCCACCATCTCGCACTGTCACACACACGATCATACCCACTGGTAGACTGCACATGCAGTGGCACGCTCACACCATCACACGTGTTCCTGTCCATGCATTTATCCTCATTCCTGGCACGGTGTCCAGGCTCGGCCGGCCAGGGGCAAACCTTGCAGGAAGCGGAGCTCACAGCGTGGGGTGGACAGACATTGGCTAGTAACCAGTATGATCGGAGCTAAGGCATCAGGGAGGACCTCCCCGAGAGGCTGAGGCAAGCAAAGGGGACCTGTTGGAGACTTGCCGAGTAGGGCAGGGGGCAGGCTGAGGGCTTTGCAGCTCTGCATCAGAGAGCCTTGGGGCGGCCTCCTCTCCTCCCGCCCTATCCGGAGGCTGAAGGAAGAGGCGCCGTCAGGGGGCTGGACCGTCCTAAGCTCCTGGCGCAGGCCCCGGGCAGGAGTGTTAGGCGTGTCCTGGGCCCTCACTGGCTGTCTTCGGTCTCCGCCCCGAGATCAGGGCCCGGCCACGTGGTGGGGCGGACCGGGGCGGTCCTGAGCCTTCGACCTCGCAGGACCCTGAGTCCACTTCACAGTCTGGAGCTGCTGCTGAGGGACTAGCGTGAGTCAAGCGACAGGAGAGTGAGGTGGGGGGCCCTGGGGAGGGGTGGAGGGACTGGGACTCCGTGGCTTGAAAGCCAGGCAATTAAGAGGTGTTTTGGGTTTTTTGTTGTTGTTTATTTTTTAGGAGGGCGCGGGGAGGACAAGTCTGGGTTCAAACCTGGCTCAGCTACTCTCTGAGCTGTCCTTGAACCTCTCTGAGCCTCTCAGCTTTCTCCTCTGTAAGGTGGGCATTCTGAGTACAAACTTCATGAGACTCTTTTGGGCATTAAATAAGGAAATATGCTGGAAGCGGACAGCCCAGTGCCTGAAACAGAATGGGTGCTCCTTAACAGGGGCTCCGAGACACGGTATCCTCCCTCTGTGGGAGATCCGAGAGCTGCCGTGGGATGGGCTGTGTGCAGGAGTGCACCGGGTCCAGGGGCTGGGAGGGGTAGTTAGCCATTCTTTGCCCCCAGCTCGCCACACAGAGCGCCATGACCAGCAAGAATCCCAAGGAGGAGCACCCCTCCGTGACGCTCTTCCGCCAGTACCTGCGCATCCGCACCGTCCAGCCCAAGCCTGACTATGGTGAGAAGTTCCAGAGCCTGTGATGGGGCCTAAGGGATGGGGACTGTGCTCTAAACCAGCCTCCAACCCCTGTCACCCAGCTGAGCCCCACTCCGCTGCCCCAAACAGCTCCCCACCCCCTCCAGCCATTCCCCAAGTCAGTGGACTGAGGCAGCCTCTCCAGGTTATACAGGAACTCTTTCCCCAGAGGCTCTGCTGCTGTAAAGGTTACTCCTGGCAGCTGCTTAAGGAAAAACTTCACCTTACTCCCCAGGGCGGGAGGGGTGGGGGAAGCCTGGGGCAGCCACAGGGGAAGGAGAGGCCCTCCAGAAGCCTACTGGGGCTGGACAAAGGCTGCAGCCTTTAGGGAATCAAGCTTGGTAGCTAGGGCCTGGGAGGCAGCTCCTGCCTGTTATCCCAGCACTTCAGGAGGTTGAGGCTGGCGGATTGCTTGGGCCCAGGAGTTCGAGAATGGCCTGGGCAACATGGCAAGACTCTGTCTCTACAGAAAAATACAAAAATTAGTCAAGAATGGTGGCCCACCTATAGCCTCAGCTTCGTGGGAGGTTGAGGTGGGATGATCGCTTGGACCTGGGAGAGGAGGTGGGATGATCGCTTGGACCTGGGAGTTGAGGTGGGATGATCGCTTGGACCTGGGAGTTGAGGTGGGATGATCGCTTGGACCTGGGAGAGGTTGAGGTGGGAT
>NW_022436963.1:3519697-3543150 GCF_009761245.1 Sapajus apella
GGATGATCGCTTGGACCTGGGAGAGGTTGAGGTGGGATGATCGCTTGAACCTGTGAGGTCGAGGCTGCAGTGAGACAAGATCGCACCTCTTCACTGCAGCCTTGGTGACAGAGTGAGACCCTGTCTCGAAAAAAAAAGAAAGGAAAAGGAAGAAAAAAAAACCATGGTGGCTGGGAATTGTGTATATGGATCCAAATTCCTGTTCTGATTAATGAGCTGAGAAGTGGTGGGTGAATCTCTTCATGTCTCTGTGCCATAGTTTACCATATTTAAGGAAGATAACACCTTCCTCCAACTCTGGACATCCCCCTGACCTTCCAGAAAGGGTCACTGACTAGCCAAAAATACCTTTTTTCTTGGGGATGGAAATGCAGGTGTCTCTGAGGGATGTGGATTGTGTTGGGGAGGCAGCAGTCCATTTCTGGGTTTGCTCCTCTCTCTGGGCTGCCTGGGCTAGTGGGAAGCCATGGGTAGGCAGACGCAGCCCCAAGACACTCTGTGCCTCCAGGAGCTGCGGTGGCCTTCCTTGAGGAGAGAGCCTGCCAGCTGGGCCTGAGCTGCCAGAAAGTGGAGGTGGGCCTGGGGCCCTAAGTGGGGAGGGGAGGTGGGCCTGGGGCACTAAGTGGGGAGGGGAGGTGGGCCTGGGGCACTAAGTGGGGAGGGGAAGTGAGCCTGGGGCCTTAAGTGGGGAGGGGAGGTGGGCCTGGGCACTTCCTCACCCTGCTCTGACCACCCCCCCAACCCTCTCCAGGTGGCACCTGGCTATGTGGTGACCGTGCTGACCTGGCCAGGCACCAACCCTACACTCTCCTCCATCTTGCTCAACTCCCACACGGATGTGGTGCCTGTCTTCAAGGTGTGTAAGGGGCTGGGGAGGTGGGTAGCGCAGGCCTTGGGGACAGATATGATGCAGACCCCACGATCCAACCTCAGGGAGCCCATGGTCCTGCTTCTGGTCCTGGCACTAACTCTCAATGTCCTTATGACATTACACCACTCAAGCAGCCTTTGTCCAGCAATAGTTCTGTGCCAGAGTGGGGTGGGGATTGGGGGGGTGGGAACCAGGAAACATGGATGGGGGATGGCAATCAGCTGCCTTCTTCAGCCCCCATCATCGCCCCCACCACTCCTTCTGTCACTCCAACCCTATGGTGGGCTCCTACGGCAGGGCCACCACTGACCAGAGTGGATCAATGACTAAATCTGGGTTTTCGGCCCCTCTTCCCATCCCTGCCCCAAGGAATATTGGAGTCACGACCCCTTTGAGGCCTTCAAGGATTCTGAGGGCTACATCTATGCCAGGGGCGCCCAGGACATGAAGTGCATCAGCATCCAGTGAGTATCCTCCATTCCCACTCCCCCACAATGTCCCCACTGGTCCAATGGATTGACCCAGGACCTGGGGGGTGACTGGAGAAACTCAAGGCTGAGGGACACCTTCACCCCTTGGACAAGAATTACTGCCATGACCATTGCATGGATAGGGAGATTGAGCCCAGAGAGGAGCAGGGACTTTCTGGAATCCCTACTAGGGTGTGGTAGGGTAGAGTCCAGGGCACAGGAATCCAGCCTGCTGGCCCTGCCTGTCCCTGCCTGCCGGGCCAGCCTGAGCATCTGGTGGCTCTCCCCGCACCTGGCTTATGCCCCATCAGGTACCTGGAGGCTGTGAGGAGGCTGAAGGTGGAGGGCCACCAGTTCCCCAGAACCATCCACATGACCTTTGTGCCTGGTAGGAGTGGCTCAGATACCTTTGGGAAAGGGGATGGTGGGGTGGGGCAGCCTCCTCATCTCATGTCCCTGCTGCTTTTACAGACGAGGAGGTTGGGGGTCACCAAGGCATGGAGCTGTTCGTGCAGCGGCCAGAGTTCCAGGCCCTGAGGGCAGGCTTCGCCCTGGATGAGGGTAAGCAGGTTGGCAAGCCACTGAGCAGCCAGACAGGAGGTAGGAGGCTACTAGTGGGGGCTGGGCCGCTCTACCCTCTGAACCCCCTTTCCCTCCTCAGGCCTGGCCAACCCCACTGATGCCTTCACTGTCTTTTATAGTGAGCGGAGTCCCTGGTGTAAGTATGAGCTTGGAGGGAGGGCTCACTCTGCAGGTGGGAGGCTAGGCCAGAAAGGGCACAGTCCTATGAAGGGTTGCATAGCAAGTTGAGACCTGAGAAGGCCTTGAATCCAGGGCCTCTGCCTCCCGGACACGTCCTACCTGAGCTTCTCTGAGGGCAAGCCCTGACTGGGCAGAAACCAGCTCTATGCTATGGGCCCTGAGGGCAGACAGGGCCGGGCTAGGGGAGCCTGGAATGAGGGGGGAGACCTGGACCCCCCCAGGGCTGACTGTGCCTCCAGCCCCTCTCGTGCTGAAGACATTCCCTTTCCCCTACACCTCCCCAGGGGTACGGGTCACCAGCACTGGGAGGCCAGGCCACGGCTCGCGCTTCATCGAGGACACAGCAGCAGAGAAGCTGGTGCGTGGCACCCCGGGAGGGAGTCTGGGAGTTCAGGAGGCTCTATCCTGAGGCCACTATCCCATTTAACCTCATACTCTCGTAGCACAAGGTTGTGAGCTCCATCCTGGCATTCCGGGAGAAGGAATGGCAGAGGTAAGACAGCCTGGGAAGCTGTAGGGGTGGCTCTGGGAGGTGGTACTACAGAGGATAGAGTCTGAGCCACCTCCTTTTATCTGTTGCTACCCCTACCCTACCCTGGCACCACAGGCTGCAGTCAAACCCCCACCTGAAAGAGGGGGCCGTGACCTCTGTGAACCTGACTAAGCTAGAGGGTGGCGTGGCCTATAACGTGGTACCTGCCACTATGAGCGCCAGCTTTGACTTCCGCGTGGCACCGGATGTGGGCTTAAAGGTGCCACCTCCACCTGGGTTTGGAGGAGGGATCCCGGGTCCTCAATCTTGTCCTAGAGGCCCCTGGAAAGCCTGAGGGATCAGCTCATCCCCCTTCTCTTAGGCTTTCGAGGAGCAGCTGCAGAGCTGGTGCCAGGCAGCTGGTGAGGGGGTCACCTTTGAGTTTGTTCAGGTATGAATGGATTTGGGTCATGTGATGGGGGAGTGTGAGGGCTGGGCGAGACCCAAGTGTGCGACAGTACAGTGTGTGCATGTCTGGGGATTTATCTGACAGACACATTTTATTCCAACAAACATTAGTTGTAGAGGCAACTGTGGATGCTGGGGAATGCTGTGGGGAGTAAAATTAGGCACAGTTAATGCCTTTGTGGAGTGAAACAGGGAGACAGTCATAAATCAAACATTTATGTGATATTACTTTTTTCTGAGAGAGTCTCACTCTGTCACCTAGGCTCCAGACCTGTGGCTGGACTGGCCACCCAGATGTCTGGATAGTTGACGGGGTGGGGGTGGGGAGGTGTTCTGTGCCAGGCACAGCCTACTCTATGGAAAATAGGGCAAGATGCCCAGAACCATGTCCTGATCCTGCCATCCTTCCCATCCCCCAGAAGTGGACACAGCCCCAAGTGACACCTACTGATGACTCAAACCCCTGGTGGGCAGCTTTTAGCCGGGTCTGCAAGGACATGTGAGCGCGCTGGCCAGCTCTCCTCACAGCCCAGCCCCCTACTCCTCCTTCCTGCTGCCCCCTCCCTTCTCCCTCCTTCCCCCACCTCTCTCCCACCTTCCTTTGCCTCTTCAATTCTTCCCTTGTCCTCTTCCCTATCTCCCTCCCCATTTATCAGGCTCTTTCTTCTAAAGGAACCTCACTGTGGAGCCTGAGATCCACACTGCTGCCACCGACAGCCGCTATCTCCGTGCGGTAAGCCACTTGCACGTAGTGCCTAGGCAGTGAACTGGGCCTGTGTGCTGGCTTTCCCCTAATGGCTCCTCCTCACCCCTGCAGGTGGGGGTCCCAGCTCTAGGCTTCTCACCCATGAACCGCACACCTGTGCTGCTGCACGACCATGATGAGCGGCTGCATGAGGCGGTGTTCCTCCGTGGGGTGGACATATATACACGCCTGCTGCCTGCCCTTGCCAGTGTGCCTGCCCTGCCCAGTGAGAGCTGAGCCCTGGAATTCCTCAACCTCTGCCCCTGGGGCTTCCATCCCAACCAGTACCAATGACCCCCTCTTCCCCCTTCCAAATAATAAAGTCTGTGGACAGGGCTGTCTCTGAAGTACTAACAGCAAGGACACCCATGGAACAAGAATTTTCCTTTCCCCGGGGACATGTTATCTTCTCCATTTCATAGATGAAGAAATTGAGCCTGGCTCTGGGCACTTCCGCACCCCACACTGCTCTGTGCCTGTAGACACAGCACACCCATTCAGTACCATCCAGCCACATCTGTGACTAGCAAGAAAGGGCCACAGTTCCCATTTTGAGTGGCCACCATACTTAGAGCTGACCTGTCAGGGATTCCGTTCTCACTGAAGGGAGATACCAAGTTCCTCAGGAACCACTCCCTTCCTGGGGGTACATCTGGGGTCCTAACACAGGACCAGAATAGCACCAGCTGGGCCCCTGATGAGGGGCAGGCAGAGGGCCAACCGTGACTGCTGGCTCCTGTCAAACCCTGTGTACCCCGGTGTTGGCAACAGGGGACACAGGCAGTGGCTCTGGTAGACTAAGTTGGTTCGTCTTAGGGTCCTTATCACCCTGGATCCGTGTGTGCAGAGGCCCAGAAACAGGGCTTCCATCTCAGCCTTACTAGGCCCCCAGGCAGTACCAAGAGTAAACTATGGCCCCAAGAGCAGAGCCTGTTCTAGCCGATCTGCTCTATCCTGTTAGGACTTCCCTGAGCATGGGGTAGGGGAGTTAGGGATGGGGCAGGGTGGTTGGATTTTTAAAATTTCTAGCTGTAGCCAGAAGTCCAGAGCCTGGCTCTGGGCTGCAGGCTTAGTACTAATAGAAGTAACAATCACTCCTGCTCCCAGTTGACCAGGAGCCAGGACTTAAGACTGCCTTACTTTTCATTGAACTCTCGCAGCCATCTTGTGATGGATGCCAGGTCCTACTAGCGGTGTAGAAACAGGGTCCACTGGCCAGGCACGGTGGCTCACACCTATAATCCTAACACTGGGAGGCTGAGGAGAGCGGATTGCCTGAGCTCAGGAGTTCAAGACCAACCTGGGCAACATGGCAAAGCCATGTCTCTACTGAAAATACCAAAAAAAAAAAAAAAAAAATTAGCAGGGCATGGTGGCATGTGCACGTGCCTATAGTCCCAGCTACTCTGGAGGCTAATTCAGAAGAATCACTTGAACCCAGGGAGTGCAGGTTGCAGTGAGCTGAGATTGCGCCACTGCACTCCGGCCTAGTTGACAAAGACTGTCTCAAAAAAAAAAGCAGGTTCTACTAATATAGTTTGCCCTAGTCTAGGGCTTGAGCTTGGAGGTGAAGGAGTTGAGACTCAAGAACTGGGGGCTTTAGCTTCCTGAGCACAAGGCAAGTTCCATGTACAAGCTGGAGGCTGAGAGCAGCAGCTGACTGTGACGTTAAGTCTAGCTGAAGCCCTGACCTGGCCGCCCCCTCAGACTGGAACTCTGTAAAGGGATCACTAGTTTTTCATGGCAGGATGGTCGGGAAAGGAAAGCCTTCACATCCCATGTCCACGACACCAGCACAGAGACTTCATTTGGAAGTCAACCAACCTGGTGGCCTGTCTGGGCCAAACCACCTTCAGAACACAAAACCTGCTTCTGCTCCCTTCGATCCCCACCTCCACCTGACACGCCTTGGCAAGGGGCAGTTGGCCACCCAGAGACTGCCAGGATTACAGTCAAGAGCTAGTGAGCCTCAGCCCTGGTTGGACAACTCAAACTTCCTAGGGCCCCACATGGACTGGCTAGGATGAAATGCTACCCCCACCCCTTCCTAGCTGCATGATCTTCAGTATTCTGCTCCCACATCCCCCACCCCGTGAAACAAAGACAAACACCGTATCTACTTCAGAAGTAGAGGATCACATGCCATGGGCTGCACCTGCTGCTCTAGCACGACAGCACCCCTTTCTGAGTTTCCACAAGTGTCCAAGGTTGGACCAAGGCTGGCCTTGAGGATTAAGTACGGCCAGGAACAGTGCTCCACCTGGTGCCTTCTACGGGAAGCCTCCACAAATGCTCACTACTACTTTACTACTCTCTTCAGTCTGCTGAGGATAAAGATCTACATGTGAAGCAGCTGGCCCAGGGGCACAGCAGGATCAGAAACAGTCATGGGAGTAAGGAATTGCCACCACCGCCTGCCTTCCAGGGTCCCTAGCTGTTGGGGGACTAACACAACCCAGAGAAGTGGATGCTGACTGGGTGCACCAAGAGCTTCAGTCTGGGACACCTCGGACCAGAGTGCAGAGCTGCTCAGTGAAGCCTGTTCTCCTCCCTTGGAGTATGCTTCAAGACCTCATGAGGATGTTTAAGATTTCTCCCTTTGCTCGACAGCTTACCCAGTTTAACAAGCTATGTGCCCAAACTTCCCACAAGCCCCCAACCATTTCTCATTCATTAGGTCCGCTCTTTCACTTCAGAGCCCCATCTCCTGACTCCCACCCACACCCCCTCCACAGAAAGCCAATGTCTTCTCCCACACCAACAGATGAACAACCAACCCCAGCCCCAGGATCATAGATAGAGGCTAACAAATCCTCCCTCATGTTTATTTGTACAAATAGCACAGGAGGACCCCAGCCCCATGCAGATGGCAGCCCCGGGGGGTCGCACCAGTCCTTCTGTCCTCACGTTGGCAGACAGAGATATCTACTCTGAAGCCTTTGTAGGGGCCTGGGCACCTTTGGGAGCCTGAGCTGGAACTGAAGCTGGAGCTGCAGCCTGGGCCTTGTTTTGATCCTTGGACTTGGCCTTGACTTTTGGCCGACAGAGCCTGAGCCCCTTGGCAATGCGTGCACGAGCACGCTTCCCAAGCTTGGGGTGGGCAATGTAAGCAAGTCGATCAAGCTTGCGGCTGACACCCCCCTTTGGGATCTTGGGCTTAACCTCCTTGGGCTTTACGAGAGCCTTGATGGCCTCGGCACGTGCACTCATGGCCTTGGCATTGTTGGCCTGCATCTTCTTTAGGCCCTTCTTGTTGTGCTTCTTGGCAAAGCGCATGTTCCTCAGGAACTTGGGGTCCACCTGAAAAGCAGGAAAGGTACAAGTGGCAGCACGGGGGTCCGCAAATCTTTCCCTGGTGCCCCTCTCCACAGGGGTACCCAGCATCAAGTCAACCTCAAATGTGGCAATACCCAACCTCTTGAAACTATTTCCAGAGAAGGTGGACCACCACCTCAAGGAGCCAATACTCCACCTGGCTAATGCTGTGCAGACCTCAGAACAAAAAAAAAGCTGCTTTGCTGCCCTTTCTGCTAACGTTTCAGGACTTCAACTTCCTACAGCAGGGGTTCAACCAAGCTTTTTTTCTCTGACATCCCCTCAGGGACACCCCTCCCTTCTATAGAAGGTGTCAAGTAAATACCAAGTCTGGTCCAACAGACTCATAGCCGAGGCAGAATATGGGGAAACTGAGGCTCAGAGTTTGTAATTCACTCCACAGAATGGAGAGCAAAAGTAAAGGGAACAGACTGGGGACAGGCTCAGCTCTCCCCTAGGCCCTCCATCCTTCTCAGCGAATCCTCAGAACCCCCTGACACAGGAAGAGAAGCTGACCCCAAGACCAGCACTGAGTCAGATCAAGGTCATAAGGCTGGTCAGTATGGGAAGGGAAAGATTGCAAGGTGTCCTGCACACACTGAGACAAGGCCACTCTGTACCTTACCCTAAGTGCCACTGCTGAGTGAGGGAGATGGCCAAACAAACTGCCTTCAGGAGACAGGTTACACCCTGACCAGAGGATACACTTCAGGCTGGGGAAGACTAAGGAAAGCTTTATTATGGGGCTAGTAGGGTAGAAAAAGGAATTGCAGGCTTTGGATGGGCCAGTTAGGCTCTGCTCAGGCAGAAGCTGAGCTAAAGAAAAACTACATGAAAGGTCTTGACTGGGCACCTGGAATCAAGAAAAGACACGTCCATGTGATTCAGTCCATACTCACCCCCTTAAGAGATTCGTATCTTTGTGATCGGGGTTTCTTGATACCATTTCTGTGCCATTTTCGGGCTGTAGGAGGGAAAGGAAATTAAGCCACAAAGAACTTTCCTCTAATAAAACCACCCAACATCACAGCTGGCAAGGCTGGGAGAACCAAGGCTTCCTACAGCAGCTACGCCTGAGGTCTGGGAAACCCTTACCACTGAATGCAAAACACTGTGTGTGTCAAGTGGATCTCTACACCTATAACCCTAAAGGTATTACTGGGTGAAATTAATCAGCCTAAGGCCCACAATAGAAACGTGCCCCTTCATCCATGCCCGTTTGCCTGAACCAGTCCTTACCAGGGTCTGGGATGTGGGCAGGGCTCGAAAAACTTACACTGGTTGTGTGTTGTGTGGTTCTTGGACTTGGCCATGTCTGCACCTGGAAGACAAGAGTGGAGATCAGGGCGAGGGGCTTCCCAGGCTGGGCCACGTCTGCCCCCTGATCTGGTGGAACGCGAGACGAGAAGCCAGAATGAATCTGCAGACAGACGCTTTGGATCTGCAGGCTCCACCAGTCTCGACTCGCTCTGCACGACCCAACGCCAGTTCTCACCTCCCAAACCCAGGTAATGACGCCCTGAAATCAACCCCCTACCCCCAGAAGGTTGCGCTCCCCAATAAAGTGGCTTTCCCTGCCATCGTCCTCTTTAGGACCTAGAAACACCATTGCCACCCCGCAGCTTTCGCTCCCCACAGACACACAGCTGGTTACCCGTCCTCTCCGCAGCCTGCGCCCCGCGGCCGCCCGTAAGTCGCGGATGGCATCGGATACCGCGCGGCCAACACTCACCTAAGCCGCGGTTCCCGAAGCGCCTAGGACCGGAAGAGAAAGGAGCCGCGGTGCAGCACGGGAAATAGGTCAACAGCGCCGGAAAGTACTACTGGAAATGCTTCCCCCGGCTCCGGGAAGAAAGGTTCCGAAGCCCGGAAGAACGCAAGCCAGACCGGGAGGCGGTGCTACGAGCTTGGCTCCGCCCCCTTTAGGCTGTTTCTTCGCCTGTTTCTCCAGGACCCGGCTCTTAAGTCTATTCAGGATCCTGAAAGCGAAAGGAGTCCTTGAGGGATAGATGTTGGGCAAGGAGATCTGTGCTCTTTTTTAATTTTTTATTTTTGAGACGGAGCCTCACTCTGTCGCCCAGGCTGGAATGCAATGGCGCGATCTCGGCTCACCGCAACCTCCACCTCTTGGGTTCAAGGGATTCTCCTGCCTCAGCCTCCCGAGTAGCTGGGATTACAGGCGTGAGCCACCACTCCCAGCTAATTTTTGTATTTTTAGTAGAGACGGGGTTTCACCATGTTGGCCATGCTGGTCTCGAACTCCCGACCTCAGGTGATCTGCCCCCCCTCGGCCCCCCAAAGTGCTGGGATTACAGGCATGAGTCATCGCACCCGGCCAGGAGATCTGTGTTCTTAAAAAGCACCCAACCAGGAGATCTACCCGACCTGGTCGGGCGCGGTAGCTCACGCCTGTAATCCCAGCACTTTGGGAGGCCAAGGGGGGCAGATCACCTGAGGTCAGGAGTTCAAGACTAGCCTGACCAACATGGAGAAACCCCATCTCTACTAAAAATACAAAATTAGCTGGGAGTGGTGGTGCATGCCTGTGGTGGTGCATGCCTGTAATCCCAGCTACTAGGGAGGCTGAGGCAGGAAAATCGCTTGAACCTGGGAGGTGGAGGTTGTGGTGAGCCGAGATCACACCATTGTAGTGCCGTTGCACTCCAGCCTGGCAACAAGAGTGAAACTCCACCAAAAAAAAAAAAAAAAAAAAGCACCCCTGACTCTTTTGTGGAGTAGGAGCAGAGGGAAGGAAGGAGAGAAGGCTGCCTGGACCTAAGGGGACAGTGGGAATGCAGAGGAGTGGACAAGGAAAGAGTAGACCGGACTTGGAACGCTCTTTCCTACAGAGGCCTCCCTGGACTGCACTATCTAAAATAGTGAACCTCTGCCTTATCTCCCAGTTACTCTGTGTCCTCTCATGGTTTGCTTTTTTTTTTTTTCTTTTTTTTTTTGAGATGAAGTCTTGCTCTGTTGCCCAGACTGTAGAACAGTGGCACAATCTCGGCTTACAACATCCTCTGCAGCCCAGGTTCAGGCAATTCCTCTGCCTTAGCTTCCTGAGTAGCTGGGGCTACAGGTGTGCACCACCACGCCCAGCTAATTTTTCTGTATTTTAGTAGAGATGGGTTTTCACCATATTGGCCAGGATGGTCTCGATCTCCTGACATCGTGATCCGTCCGCCTTGGCCTCCCAAAGTGCTGGGATTACAGGCATGAGCTACCATACCTGGCCATGGTTTGCTTTTTTTATAGAATTTTCCCAGACTCTAATTACATTGTTTACTTACAGGTGTATGTGTCCATTATCACAGGAGCCCTGAGTTTGGGACTGGTTTAATCACCTTCATTCTCCCACTGCCTAACTCAGCACGATGTGGATAGAGCAAGGGCTTAATAAACACATGCCAAGCAAATATTCCTTGCAAGCCATTGCATGGAGTGACAGATACATACTGCAGAAGTTTGGGGAGTGAAGGGGGCAGGAGGTTGTGGAGGCAGGACACGTGGATGACTCCTTACTGAAGCATTCCTAAGAAAGGGGAGAGAGAGATCTGGCAGGTGTGAGCTGGGAGAATGAAAAGCAGGCGCATACACTGATGGATGACCTTGTGCCAAGAAAGAAATAGCTGAGGCCTGAGGAGAGTGTCTCTGCAGGAGCAAAGTCCTTGTGGGGTGCTGAGCACAGGTGGAGAACCTGGTGGGTAGAGACACAGACCACAGGAGGTGGGGATGGTGAGATGCCTGACAGTGAGCCAGGGCCTCAGCTCAGGAAATGGAAGAGGTGGCTGTGGAGGTTGGGACAGGGAGGAGGTCTGACTGCCATGCTCTTTAGAAAGAGAAGCCAGCAGGGTAGAGGCTGACAGCGAGGGCTGTGATGACTTTATTTATTTATTTTTTTTTATTTATTTATTCTTTTTTTTTTTTTTTTTTTTTTTTTGAGACGGAGTTTCACTCTTGTCGCCCAGGCTGGAGTGCAATGTCGTGAGCTTGGCTCACTCCAACCTCTGCCTCCCAGGCTCAAGCAATTCTCCTGCTTCAGCCTCCCGAGTAGCTGGGATTATAGCCACCCACCATCACGCCTGGGGCCAATTTTTGTATTTTTAGTAGAGATGGGGTTTCACCATGTTGGCCAGGCTGATCCCGAACCCCTGACCTCAGGTGATCCACCTGCCTCGGCCTCTCAAAGTGCTGGGATTACAGGCGTGAGCCACCACACCCAGCCCCTGTCATGCTTTTCAAAGTGGGATGGATGGTAGGGCCAGCCATGTCTACAAAGATCGTATTCTTTCTAGGGATAGTTTTCTTTATTTCTCCCTTCCTTCCTCCCTTTCTTCTTCCCTCTCTTCCTTCTTTCCTTCCTCCCTCCCTTCTTTCCTTCTTTCTTTCCTTTCTTCCTCCCTCCCTTTTTCACTCCTTCTCTATCTTCACAAATGGAAGCTTACGCTATATGAATTCTTCTGTAACATGATTTTATGCATTTAATCATAATTTGTAGACATCTTTCCCTGCTCATGAAAATATTTTGTAATCCTAATCTATTTTACATATTTTGAAACATTATTTTGAGAAGAGGTCAATAAATATTACCAGATGTCAAAGGAGTCTCTGGCACACGCATACAAAAAGACAAAGAACTTAACCTTTCCTCTAGGGCTGACACACTGCCACTCTCCATGAGTGAGTGGTTCTTGCTCCATCTCAAATCTACCTGGAGGCTGGGGTCTACTTGCCCCTCCATGGAGTAGCCTTGGGCAGAGCCACTGGCTGGACTCAGCAGAGCATCAGCCAGGTCTCTCTCAAATGCCTCGGGCACAAGGCAGAGAAAGATTTCAGCCTGGGTGACAAGATAGGGCTGGATGGGGCTGGATGTGATCAGCCCAACCCATGTGGCCTGCAAGGGTCTTGCCTTGTCCAGACCCATTACCCAGTTCAAAGCCCAAGTAGGATCCCATGGTGTCTCCTCAGCAAAGTGATGGGGTTGGAGACACCTGGGGTTGTGTTTGCAGTTCCTGTCACAGTCCCAGGAGTATGTGGAGACCTGATACATGTTTGAGGAGTTAAATGTGCACATTTCACAAATCTAGGAAGACGACAGAATCAGGGGCAAGAAGCCGGCTGGCCTGGAGGGATTTCTCAGAGATAAGAATCAGCTGTTGGCTAGGCTCCGTGGCTCATGCCTGTAATCCCAACACTTTGGGAGGCCAAGGCGGGTGGATCACAAGGTCAGGAGTTCAAGACTAGCCTAGCCAAGATGGTGAAACCCCGTCTCTACTAAAAATACAAAAAAATTAGCTGGGCATGTTGGCAGGCGCCTGTAATCCCAGCTACTCGGGAGACTGAGGCAGAGAATTGCTTGAACCTATGAGGCGGAGGTTGCAGTGAGCTGAGATCGTGCCATTGCACCCAGCCCGGGGGACAAAGAGCGAGACTTCTTCTCAATAAAAAAAAAAAAAAAAAAGTCAGCTCTTCTCCTGGGACCCAGAGCCTTGCTTGCCAAGCCTCAGTTCCCAGCGTAACATGGGGATAAAAATAGTAATTACCTCTTGGGGCTAAACAGGATAATTTGCATAAAGCACAGAACACTATGTTAAGTACACAGTAGGTGCTCAATCATTGTTAGTCCCATCCATGCATCTTCCCCACAAGGCCTCAGGGGAGGGAGACAGGGCTTGGGGAAAGAAAGTCAGTGGCAAGTGGATGCTAGAAATAAGGACAAGATTCAAGAACAAGAGAAAGCCAGGCTGGAGGAAACCGGCGGTCCCCAGGGGCGCTAGGTCCCATCGGCCTCTGAGTTCCAGAACAACAGGGGCTACCAGTGTTTTCAGGTAAGAGGGACTGTGAAGTTTATCAGAACCAGGGTGTTTTTTCTGCAAGACAGAAGTGCAGAGGGGAGGTGGGTTTTGGGACTTTGGATCTGCTTAGAACTTTCTGAGTGAGGGGCTACCTAATTCTGTGTGTCCTTAGAAGACAGAGCTATGAATGAAGGAAGCAAATGCCAGCTCCATGGATAAAGAGCATTTCTGGAATCAGAATTCCTGCTAAACCGTGGGTTGCTCCCGAGGTAGCAAGCTTCCTGATACAAAGGGTGTGCCAGCAGCCACTGAATGACCTGGGGTTGGAGGGGGCCAGGTGTGGTGGCTCACACCTGTAATCCCAGCACTCTGTGAGGCTGAGGTGGGTGGATCACCTGAGGTCAGGAGTTCGAGACCAACCTGGCCAACATGGTGAAACCCCATCTCTACTAAAAATACAAAAATTAAATGGGTATGGTGGCGTGTGCCTGTAATCCCAGCTACTTGGGAGGCTGAGGCAGGAGAATCACATGAACCCAGGAGGTAGAGGTTGCAGTGAGCTGAGATCGAGTCATTGCACTCCAGCCTGGGCGACAAGAGTAAAACTCTGTTTCCTCCCCCTCCCAAAAAAAGGGATGGAGTCTTGGAAAATAGAGCTCTTAAGTTCACTCCCTCCCAGGAGTCTGGGATTCAAAGATCCTGGTAGAAGGAAAGGGCGGTGGACCACACGCAACGCCAGGCTGGTGCTCAGTATCTGTCAGAAAAGAGTTCAGCTCCAGCAGAAGCTGGGAGGTGAGGCCCATTCCTCAGGTTACCGAGACCGCCACCCCCCTTCCCCCGCCCCCAGCGCCAGGTCTGATTTCCCTCTGGGGGCGCACCTGGCCCATCTAGCCCAGAAGTGAGCTGGGATGTGAGCCTATCATCCGCAAGGGGGCAGAGTGGGACCGCCGAGGGAATCTGGTGTTGCAGGTGGGCTGGAGACAGGCACCCGCTCCCCTCCTGCGGAAGGCTCTGCAGCCTCCCAGGCCTTTCACAGCTGCGCTTCTCAGCACCCCCCACTGCCCCACCTCCAGATTCAGTCCCTGTCCATCAATTTTGAACAGGTTCTCTAGGCTGGGTCAGGTCTCCCTTGCCTCCAAGTTCCTGGTGGTGGTGGTGGTGAAGTGTCTTCACATTCAAGGCAGAGCGCATGGGCATCCCTGGGCACAGCCCCTCCTGGCCCACTTTGCAGTTACCCAAGGGCGATGCCTCTTGCAGGTTAAAGGAACAGCCTTTGGCATCAGACAGACTTGGTTTTTGATTCTGACTGGCGCTCACCAGCAGAGTGGCTTCACCTCTCTGAGCCTCAGCCTTCTGCCACAGTGGAGGCGAGCAGCGTCAGGGCTGAGCAGGCAGGAGGCCTCCCGGAGCCTCGCTGTGCATTCAGGAGGCCCTCGGATTTGACCGTGAGACCACACAGCAGCCTTTGGAGGGGATGGGGTTTTCATCACCCCACTTCATAGATGGGGAGATGGAGTCCTTGGGCATGACTGGCTAGAGGCCCTACAGCCAAATGGAGAACTACTGTCTTCCAGGCATCCACCAGAATCTAGGGGAGCATGGGGTGCTCTCTACCCAGTGAGGCCACCAAGGAGGCCTTGTGACAGTGACTGCCATGTGATGGGAGAAGCCCAGGGCCTCTGGCCAACGGATGCCCAGAGTGAGGAAATCCTCTGTGGCAGCCCCTGCCTCTTCTCAGACACCCTGCCCCGTCCAGAGCAGGCCTAGAAAGGAGGTGGTGGTGTCCGTGGGTGGCGGACAGGCTGCTGCCTGATCAGGCCAGGGCTAGGATCAGCTGGCCTCAGGCAGCCAGGGGCTGGCTTGGTATGAATGGAAGAGAAGCCCAGCAGCACCGAAAACGAAAACGGACCTGCCAGGAAGGGTGGGAGGGAAGGGACAAGGTGGGTGGCTGACAGGAGGGTGCTGGACAGGCCTGGAGGGAAGCCGCACGTACCTCACCCCACTCCTGTTCCCAGCCACAAAAGGAAGCTAAGGAGACTCCCTTTTAACAAAGAGCATCTGAAAAGGAAGAATGAAGCTGAGGGTTGGGAGGGACACCCCTCTCCATTCCCTCCCCAGCAGCCTCCAATGGCCCCAGCAATGTCGTTGCCTTGGCAACCGCAGCCCCCTTCCAGCTCCCTTTCTCCTTTAACCCCATCCTGCCTGGATGCCCCTCTTTTCTGTACCCTCTCTCCCTCCCTTCCCAGCTCAGACTAAAGAGAGGCTGGGCGGGCGGGGGAGAGAGGACTTCTCTGCTCACCAAACAGTCCTGGGGTTAATGCCCTGGCTGCATCCCAGGACCACCCCTTCCTAGGGATCAGATGGAGGACTCTTTAAGAGGGAGAGAGGACAGGATGAAATGACCTTTGAAAGAATTATTCTGAATGAACAAGGGGGCTATCTTCTCCTAAAGATTTCAAGCCCCAGCTCTCCCAGTCCTTACGCCCTCCCAGGAGACAGAGGCTGTGACCCAGGAGCCCCTGGCAGAGTTCAGAAAGCCAGCACTGGAGCAGGGGGTTTGAAGGTCATCTAGTTCCTGTCTCTAAGCCTATGGTTGGGGAAACTGAGGTCTGGAAGGAGAAGGAATTTGCTCAAGGCACACGTGATACGTGAGAGTCAGGAAGGGAACCAGAGAGGCCTGAGCCGGGGTGGGGATGGAGAGTGCATTTGCTACTGTTGGCCTGAGGAGTGGATAGGTATGGAGGGCCACAAGAGGTCCGCACCCCATGGAAAGGTAGCTGCTGGCACTTCCCTCACGGGTCCAGAGAAAACCCCTGGCTGCCCTTACCCACTTCTGTTCCCTGAGAGGTGCTGGCCTCCCCACGGTCCCTGTTCCTGGGTTTCCACTAGTGCTTCAGTAACCCCCACCCAGGCCCCAGGACAACATAGGCTAAGGAGGAAGAATCAGGCCTGGCCTGTTAGGGAGGCACATGGGACTCCAGCAAGAGCAGAGAGGAGCTAGGAGTCTGCGGGGGCTGGGGGTCCTAAAGGCCCCATCAAGTGTCCCCTGAGCAAGAAGGGCTTGTGGCTGCAGGCAGTGGGCTCCAGTGGGTTCCAGCCCAAGGGCAGCCCTTTCCTGGCTGTGTCCCTGGCAAGTCAGTCAACTTCCCAGGGGCTGCTAAATGGCCCACTCCCACCCCCATGTAAATGATTTCGGCCACGTGGCTACAGGAGATTCTCATGAGGCAGCAGACACAGAGCTGTAGACAGGTCCTATGAAGGGTCCCCAGCCCCAAACCTCTTGAATCTGCTGTGCCAGGGCCACTGCCATGATCACTGGGAGCACCTATGGTGTGTAGAGCCGGGGAGGTTGGGAGGGGAAGAAGCTGTGGGCATAGCACACCCAGATGTAGACCAGAGAGGGGTCCATTCAAGCCAGGCCAGGGGGCCCTGCAAAGCCTCTGGGGGTTGGAGGAGCACCCTGGGAGCCTTCCTGGAAGATGAGGCAGGCCCTGTGCCATCAGGCAGAGATGGGGAGAACACAGTGGGCTGGAGAGGGTGAAGGTTGGCATTTGCTCCCATAGCTCTCCCAGCTGATCCAGGTCTCCCTGAGCTGTCACTGTGCCCCTGAGGCCCCCAAGGCCTGGCTGAGGAGGATGCCCTTGCCTTTCCTGCACACAGCCCCAAGTCCAGTGCACAGGCAGGGAAAGGGGCCTGCTGCTGGGGTTGGAGTCAGGAGCTTTGCCTGTACTGTGGCTGCTTCTCGCCACACCCTCAGAGTGGCTTCCCACATTGCAGAGGAGGAAACTGAGGCTCAGAAAAGTGAAGTGACTTGCTGGTGGTCACTCAGCCTTTTCTCCCTTGTCAAAGCCACTCCTGGAAACTCTCCTGGGCATGGACACTGCCTGACACTCTCACATCGATGACCACTTGGGAAAAGGAAGGGGACGCCTACCGGGAGGAGTGACCCTCTGGCGGACGGTGCTGAGGCAGGTGCTGGGAGACTCAGGCCCACCTCATCCAGCAGGCGACCCCCTGCGATATTGCATTTGTTAGTCCCTCTTTCTACATTGGCCCCATACCCGCTCATTAGTCAGTTCTTCAAATTCTCAGGCACCCCACCGCCAGGCAGCTACTGGGAGGGCTGGGGAGCACAGTTCAGACCTGCCTGGACGCCAGGCAGCCAGGTGACCTTGAGCAGAGACTCAACCCCATGGCTCAGCTTCCTCATCAGGGAGACGGGAGCAGGGCATCACCTACTTGGCAGGCTCAGGTAGGGCTCCGGGGACCTGTTCATTCTGAGCATTTACTGGGCCCTGGCCTGTGGACGCTGCTCAGTCACCGGCTCACCCAGGCACTTCTCAGCCCTGGTTAATCCCCAGCCACCTGCATACTCCTGCGCCTGCCTGCGGCTTTGCTCCCCATTTCCCGATAATCCTCAGGGCCAGGTGCTGGCAGTCAGGGGGCCAGGGTTGTCCCCGCCCACCCAGCAGCTCTCCTGGGACAGGCTCGAATTGGACAGAAGACCAGGCAGGCTAAATGGGGGTCCTTCTCTGCTCTCCCCAATCTCCCCAGGTGGTAGGGGCTGGTGGGGACAGGGGCAAAGCATCCCGCCCAGAGTGGGGATGAGAGAAGGGGATGGCTCTGCAGTGGCCCTCCTCCCTGTGGGCAGGGCTGCTGGGGACAGGGTCAGATGAGGTTGGGCTGACCAGCAGCTGCTGATCAGTGGCAGTGAGGGGCCTTTGGGGACCCCCGACACTCCTAACAACGCAGCACCAGTGCCTGGGAGCCCACAGGTGAGAGGCCCACGGTCTTGGCTCTGCCTGTCTCAGCGCCTGCTGCCTGCCTGGAATGGGGCCCTTGCGGCACTGATTTTAATCGATCACTTTCTTTCCGCAAGCAGCTCCTGGAGGTGCGGGGGCGGCTTCCCCTTGACTCCAATCTCCTGGAGGATGCAGCTTGACTAAAAATAACTT
This sequence comes from Sapajus apella, assembly GCF_009761245.1. NCBI lineage: Eukaryota > Metazoa > Chordata > Mammalia > Primates > Cebidae > Sapajus > Sapajus apella. Next base: position 3,537,551 of record NW_022436963.1, read on the forward strand.
GAATTACTGAGCTCCCACCCTGGCAAAGAGGAGGGGCCTGGGGGCTGCGGGGGCGGCGCCTGGAGGGAATGTTGCCGCAGCCAGGAGGGGGTTCCCTGACAGGAAATGGTGAAGAGTGTCGGCAGGTGGGAAGGGGTGCAGCTTGTTGAAGGGAGCTGGCCCTTTCTCACCCATTCCTCCAGGCTCAGGCCTGCTCCATGGGGACAGTGTGGGGACAGTGCTTCTAGAGAAAATACCCCTGCACTTGCATCACAGGGTGAGCGGCCTGGCTGCGGCAGGGGTGCTCCTCCCAGCACAGACGCCGGGTTGGAGGAGACTCCCCCTGTGTATGCCCTGGGCAGGAGCCCCCTCCATGCCCTCCCACAGTACCAGAATGCAAGCCGTGTGGGGCATCAGGCAGAGGCGTCAGGTCTGGGCTTATGTCCTGTTTCTTCTGTGTGACACTGAACCCAACTTCCTTAGCTGATAACTGGATACAACTGCAAAGTCAAGCATTTGCCTCCGCCCCCATTCTTTAGGCGGCCTCTCATCTGTCTGAAGCAGCAGCCTCGGGCTCTGTCACTGCCCACCCCCTTGGTGCCTGCAGAGGGGGCCCGCCCTTTGACCATCCTTCAGAGCAGAGTGGGTGCTCTGTCCAGGTTGGGCAGGCAGGACCTGGGTCTCTTGAGATGCAGCAGGGCTGGTCAGGGAGAGTGGGGACCCCAGGGCCTCATGGAGAGTAGAAGGTGACTGCGGGGCCCAGGCAGAAGCCTGGGGTCAGGTGGCATAGTCATGACCCCATCACTGCTGCTCCCCTGCCCCCCACCATCCCCATCTTCATACCCCAGGGCCAGGCCAGAGCAGGATGCTGCAAAAGCAGTTCAAGGGCAGGTCCAGGACGGCATGGTGGAAGGGGAACAGCATGGCAGTCCCTTGCACACACACGGAGGCAGTGGGGACATACTGGTGTGGGACCAATCCGTCCTGCAGCAGGGAACAAGCTGGAGGCCCCACCCCCCGCCATTGCCTCAGTTTCCTCATCTGTAAAGGAGGTCTAGGTTAGATGCTCCCTGATGCTCCTGACAGCATCTGGCGAAGATGGAGCATGACAGCTGCAGTCGGGAAAACAGCAACAGCTGGGACCTCAGCTTCCCTGCCCTTCCCTGAGCACCTCTGGCACCGAGGTGTGCTGTGAGGACAGCAGGGAGGTCACCCCTGTCACACGTGAGGAGACCGAGGCTCAGAAAGGGGAACTGACTTGTCACACGGCTTGGACGTGATGGGCTGATTTTGAATCCGGCACTGCCCAACTGCAGTCTGTTTTCCATTTTATCCTATTCTAAACACAGGGCCTGGGGGATGAGATGTGCTTTTGGGGTGACTCAAGGTGGGGTGCAGGGGCATAGATCCAGATGGGAGAAGTTCTCTACAGTTGCGCCCCTCCCATACCTCCTCCCACCCCCACCCACATTTGGCTCAGGTCACAAGGAGCCTCATTCTGAGGCACCAGCGGGCCTGGGAAGTGGCCGTGCTTTTGGGAGGTGGGGAGAAGAGGAGGAGTGTGAACCTGCTTGAATGGGAACAGGACCAGTGATAACAATAATGACAATAACTCCCACCCCCGACCCCGGGGACATTTTTAGCAGCACTGTTCCTAAGGAGAAACTCAAATATCCAGTGACAGGCAAATTGAGAAATCAGCCACAGCTCCCACAGCATCATGGGTGAATCCTGAACCATCATGTGAGGTGAAAAAGCAAATTGTAGACTACACTCAGTTCAAAGCCATTCTTATAAAGCCCCCCTGAAGTATAACCAAATGATATCATTTTAGGAGTTCAGGCGTATGTGATAGAACTATCTAGAGGCTAGGAAGTGCTAATCCGAGCTCTGTCACACTCTAGGACAGGCAGGAGCTGGATGGAGAGGCACACTCAGGGGATGCCAACCATGGACATCTGCCACAGGCCGCAGGGTGCAGGGCACCCTTCATGATGCTGAGGAGATACAGGAGTGAGCGAGGCAGACCTGAAGCCCAGGTCTGTGGAGCTTATGGTCTAGCTAGGCAAGTTCCGTTCCCATTCTGTGTTGTGTAGTATGGTAGGTTGCAGCTGCCCGTTATACTATTAGGAATTGTCCCTCACAGATATTCTTTTTTTTTTTTTTTTTTTTTGAGACAGAGTCTTGCTCTGTTACCCAAGCTGGAGTGCAGGGGCACCATCTCAGCTCACTGCAACCTCCGCCTCCCAGGTTCAAGCTATTCTCCTGCCTCAGCCTCCTGAGTAGCTGAGATTACAGATCATACATGCTACCTCACATCACACCTGGCTAATTTTTATATATTCAGAGAGACGAGGTTTCACCATGTGGGCCAGGCTGGTCTCAAACTCCCGACCTCAGGTGATCTGGCCACCTCAGCCTACCAAAGTGCTGGGATTACAGGCGTGAGCCACGGCGCCCGGCCACAGATATTATTTTATATTAATCAAATATTGTTTTAGGCTAGGCACGGTGTCACACACCTGTAATCTCAACACTTTGGGAGGCCAAAGTGGGTGGATCATTTGAGCCCAGGAGTTTGAGACCAGCCTGGGCAACATGGCAACACCCCATCTCTACTAAAAATACAAAAATTAGCCAGGTGTGGTGGTACATGTTTGTAGTCCCAGCTACTTGGGAGGCTGGGGCACAAGAATCACTTGAACCTGGGAGGCGGAGGCTGCAGTGAGCCAAGATTGCACCACTGCACTTTGGCCTGGGTGACAGAGTGACTCAGTCTCAAAAAAAAATCTATATTTACATATATCTATATGTATTCTGTTTAAATACTATATATATGTGTGTGTACATAGGTATATATATAATTTAGTATTTAAACAGATTAAACAAGGAATAAACACAGACTTAACTGACCTTCTCCCCAGTAAAACATCCCACCCAAGTGGGTGGGTTCTGGGGGCTGAGCTCCTCTCCCTGCTACCCCTCATGGATATCCCATCACACTCACCTGGAGGGGGTGCAAATCCCAGACTTCCTTCCCCATCCCAATCTTCCAGCCCAGTTGAATGTCCCACAAAGTCATTCTCTCATTCAGCAGCAGGTAAGGGTCAAATATGGCTTGGAGTGCTAGGCCAAAGGTGGGACAGAGTTCCCCACTTCTGGGAACACCAGAACCAGTTGGAAAGAGAAAGACATGCAGGTGGCCGTGTGCGGTGGCTCATGCCTAGAATCCCAGCACTTTGGGAGGCTGAGGCAGGTGGATCACCGGAGGTCGGGAGTTCGAGACCAGCCTGGCCAACATAATGAAACCCCATCTCTACTAAAAATACAAAAAAAAAAAAATAGCTGTGCACAGTGGCACACACCTGTAATTCCAGCTACTCGGGAGGCTGAGGCAGAAGAATCGCTTGAACCCGGGATGCAGAGGTTGCAGTAGCTGAAATTGTGCCACTGCACTCCAGCCTGGGCAACAGAGTGAGGCTCTAGCTCCAAAAAAAAAAAAAAAAAAGACATTCAGGGCCTGGCAAACATCCCTCTCTTGGCTCAGTGCTCTTGCACTATATTAACAGTGATAGAGAGTGCAGGAGATGGGAGATAACATGTATGATCTGTTTCAAGCTGTTCATTCCCATAAGAGGCAGGGGGTCAGGAGGGTTTAGTCTGCCATCCATTCATTCACTCACCCATCCATCCAACCATTTACCCATCCATCCAACCCTCTATCCATCTGCCCATCCACCCATACAATCATTCATCTATACATCTATTCATACATCTACCCATCCATCCAACCACCCATCTATCCATCTGTAATAGGCAGACTAATGTCCCCCAAAAGATGTCTGCATCTTAATTCCAGAGCCTGTGATTATGTTACTTAACATGGCAAAGGGGGATTAAGGTTGCAGATGGAATTAAGGTTGCTAATCATCTGGTGTTAAAATAGGGAGATTATCTTGGATTATCTGGGTGGGCCCAGGGTAATCACAAAGGTTCTTAAGAGAAGAGGAACCAGAGAGATGGCAGCGTGAGAAGGACTTGGTCTTACACTGTTGGCTTTGAAGATGGAGGAAGGGGCCACAAGACAAGAAAAACTGACAGCCCCCTGGAGCTGGGAAGGCAAGGAGGATGTGAATGCTCCCTTAGGGCCTCCAGAATGCAACCCTGCTTGATTTTAGCCCTGTGAGACCCCTTTCAGATTTCTGATCTCCAGAACTGTAAGATAATAAATTTATGTTGTTTTAAGCCATGAAGTTTGTGGTCATCTGTTACAGCAGCAATAGGAAACTAATACACCAACTAACCATCCAGCCCTTCATGCAACCATCCACCCAACCATCCATCCAACTGTCCATCCATCCATCCATCCAACCATCTGTTCAACTATCAATCCATTCAACCATCCACCCAACCATCTATCCAACTATCCATCCATCTAACCATCCATCCAACTATCCATTCAACCATCCATCCAGCCATCCATACAATCATCTATCCAACTATCCATCCATCCAACTGTCCATCCAGCCATCCATACAACTGTCCATCCAACCATCCACCCAACCATCTATCCAACTATCCATCCATCCAACCATCCATCCAACCATCCACCCAACCATCTATCCAACTATCCATCCATCCAACTATCCATCCAACTGTCCATCCAACCATCCACCCAACCATCTATCCAACTATCCATCCATCCAATCATCCATCCAACTGTCCATCTAACCATCCACCCAACCATCTATCCAACTATCCATCCATCCAGCCATCCATCCAACTATCCATCCATCCATCCAACCATCTGCTCAACTATCAATCCATTCAACCATCCATCCAACCATCCATCCAATAATCCATCTGTCCATTTAAATAACTATCCACCCATTTAATAAATATTCATTGACTGTCCCCTTTGTGTCACCTGGCAAGTTGTGAAAGAAAAGTGGCCAAATTCCTGAAGCTCCCCACCATTGGGAGCAATAGACAGGATTTCAGTTCAGGATCCTCAATGCTGTGATGGTAGGATGTGAAACATTTGGGAAGGATCACAGGAGGACCTGTGACTTGATGGATTTTGGTGACAGGAACAAGGCAGGGAACACTGTAAAACAACTGTCTCATTGGTTATCTTTTATTTTTTATTTTTGAGATGAAGTTTTGCATTTGTCACCCAGGCTGGCATGCAATGGCATGATCTCCGCTTACTGCAGCCTCCGCCTCGTGGGTTCAAGCAATTCTCCAGCTTCAGACTCCCAAGTAGCTGGGATTACAGGCACCTGCCATCACGCCTGGCTAATTTTTGTATTTTTAGTAGAGACAGAGTTTTACCATGTTGGCCATTCTGCTCTTGAACTCCTGACCTCAGGTGATCTACCTGCCTTGGCCTCCCAAAGTGCTAGGCTTAGAGGCGTGAACCCCCGTGCCCAGCCAATTTTTTTTTTCTTTTAATTTTTTTTTTTTTTGGGCCAGGCGCGGTGGCTCACGCCTGTAATCCCAGCACTTTGGGAGGCCAAGGCGGGTGGATCACAAGGTCAAGAGATCGAGACCATCCTGGTCAACATGGTGAAACCCCGTCTCTACTAAAAATACAAAAAATCAGCTGGGCATGGTGGCGC